>NC_041013.1:19436550-19733913 GCF_004193775.1 Glycine soja | reverse complement strand
TTATGAAATGTGATTCAAATTGTGAGTATGTGATAAATTGAACCTCTGATGAATGGTAAATACATGTGTATTGAGTTGTGAGTGATGAACTGTGCAATCACACAATGTAAGACCCTTAAGGCGACGATATTGTGATGGGTGCACTATGGAACCCGACGATTAAAATATTTGAAAACAATTGAGTATTGTGTTATTGCATAGTCATAGTAAAGTGTATATGATTCATGGTTGATAACATGATACTTGTAATTATACCATTGTGATTGAGACTAATATATTGATAAATTGAGTATGTATTGACTCGTAATATATGTCATTGAGATGTGGCATGAGTTTGAGATATGAATTGTACAATCACACATTATAAGACCCTTTAAGGGCGACGAGTTAATGTTAACCCTTTAAGGGCAGATATTGTGATGGAACCACTGTGGACCTAATGAGTTAATCAAAAGCTACGAGATAAAATATTTTGAGAAACAATTGAGGTCGTGCTTTGTACAATTGATAATAGATCTGTGTGCTAAAATGTTTTTTGGGTTGGACATGAATCAAGAGGAGAGTCCTAACGACTACGGGTAAATACACCCAGTTGGAGTGCTCCTTTAAGCCTGTGTCAATCAATCCCACATGTGAAGCATTCTCGCAAAATAGTGTGATCCTATTAGTCTCTCTATGAATTTACCTACTGAGAGTGACTTGACTTACTAGTGGTGGTTTGTCTTTCATGTACTCCTAGCGTCCGACGAGGTTTTCACTGACATGTACCGCATTGCATATAGATGAGTCTTAGTGATATGTTGCATAACGCTTGTGTATTGATCGATATGATTGACTTGTGATATGTTTTTGATCCTGAGTACTGAATGTTGAAAATGAATGAGACGTGTTGTTGTAATGGAGTGGCGACAAAGTGTGAAATACGTGAGCTATGTTTGAGTAAGTTATTTGTTATATGAATTATACCTACATGTTGTCTGTTCTCTCCATTAGTAGGAATGATAACTCACTCCCTGTGTGCTATTGTATTTGGATCCTGTGATGATCTCCAACTTGTGTTCGTGGAAGCAGATATAGGTGATACTAGAAGAAACTCATGCTATAGACACGAGAACACAATGCCTAATAGGATGTGACTTGGGTATAGTTTCTATATAATTGAATGAAATCTTGGACAACCTTGTTGGACCGAGACAATTATATATTTGGACAAATTTATTATGATGTTAGAAAAGTGAATGTGAGCCTTTACTCTTTGAAAGCTTGTATTTAAAAACTTTTATTAATTTTGATTCTTACTTTATATTATATATATATGATATATATATATATATATAAATATATATATATATAATATATATATAATATATAATATATATATGAGGGTAGAGGCATCACACACAATGTTTAGGAGAGGCATTTTGTTTCACCCAAAGTAGGCATGTTATACACAAGGTGTCGTTCTGACACGTTACTTCATGAAAGGACATATCTTAAAAATGCATTGTGGTTCATGAGTTACATTGTGCACGATGTTTAGGATCCGTTCCTCTCCCGCCAGTTCTGAAAGGTCATGGTTTCTCTCCTTATTTAAAAGGAAGCCATTAGGTTTCACCATCTTCAATCTGAGAACCTTTTTCATAATTCTCTCGAGTCTCTACTTTAATCTCGCCTTATGACTACCATGACTTTTTGCTTATGGATATTTTAGTTGTAGCGATTTTTGGGTTTTCTAAATTTTTCTTTTCCCTTTCTAATTACAACTTCACTCCAAATACACCTTTTCCCTACATGCCTACTATTTTTAGTTGCATTGGGAAAGGGAAGAAGGATTCTGGGGGTTCTATGTGGACAAGTGGCCTCAATAACTTAAGAGGGGGTGAATTAAGTTTAAAAATTTCCCACTAACAAACTTTAACCATCTCTAAAGATAGGCTCAGAATGTAGAAAAGGAAGAAACAATCAATATATTAAGTTCTTTAAATGTGCAAGACAAAATGATTGCAATAAAATAGATAACATAAGGGAAGAGAGAAATGCAAACTGATTTATACTGGTTCGGCCACTTCCCGTACCTACATCCAATCCTCAAGCAACCCACTTGAGATTTCACTAACTTGTAAAAATCCTTTTTACAACTTCTGAACACCCAAGGAATCTCTTTCCCTTGTATTCAGGAAACTCACAATTCAAGAGACAACCAATCTCTTGATTACAACTTACTTCGTAAGATGAATAAAAAGATTCTCTCCTTTAGAGTGGATAAAACAATTTGATGTTCCTGGATGAACTCTCAATAGATTTGCAAGTGTTTACCCAAGAGTTATTGAGAGAGCATTTGACAATGAAATTCTCTTAGAATATCTCTCTCTTGCTTTTCAAAGTCAGACACACACATACATAGGCCCTTCGTGCCTTTTCAAAATGGTTTGAAGAGATGTGTCTTTTCAAAAAGTTTTTTTCTGAAATTCTTCATTGGTAATCGATTACAGGTTTCTGGTAATCGATTACATAGTTATATTTTGAAGGGTCATGACTTTTCAAATTAAATTTCAAGAGTTCCGTTGCTGGTAATCGATTACACATTTAAAATTCAAATTTCAAACCCTTTTAAGAAGCTGATTTGCAAACTTGTCTTTTGGTAATTATTTACATTGTCTGGTAAAAGATGATTTACCGAGCCTTGATATGTTGGAAACAATGTGTTTTGAGGCAAAAGCTGATCTTGAATGAATCTTGAAGTAATTCTTGTTTGTTGAAGCAAGCTTGTCTTAATCTTGAAGCAATGCTTAACCTTTGAATGTTTGTTGAAGTAATGTTGAACGCAACCTTGTTTGATTATTCTTTGGCACATCAAAATTATGTATTCATACATTCACATTCTATTCGGCAACCCATGGTAGATCGGGAAGTGGTTCCCAGCAGATATTCCTCATTGAAGGAGGTTCCTCGCAAGGTCTCCGATAATGGGTCCTCAGCTTTTGAGAGGTTGATGAACTTTGACAATGTGGGTGAGGGTAGTTTCAGGCTATGCATGGGGATAGAATCATGACTCTTACAAAGGATCAACCTTCCTTGTTATAATGATCATGCCCTTGCCCCCCTCAAGAGAATCTAGTGACTACCAAGGCTACGGGAAAAGAAGATGGTGGTGAAGTTAGGGTTTCTAGTTCTCCTCCCGGTGGAGCAAGAGATGGTGAGGTGAGAGAGGGAAATGATGGAGGGCCTTGGGAGATTTTGAAGAATAGGCATCGCTGTGATGGCGAAATGATTTCTCCTTTTCCATGCATTACCAATTTTGAGTGGGTAAGAGAGGACATTTTGAAGTATCATTCGTCGATAGCATCCCTCTTGAGTATTGGTACCTAGTCGCGTCAACTTGAGTTGACAAAACCTGGTGAGGCCCATAATGGTCCCCACTATTTCTATGTTTACCGTTGTATATTTGAAGTGTGGCATTTGACCCTTCCCTTGAATGATTTCCAATGTACTTTGTTGAAGCACTTGAACATGGCCGCCCCCTTTCAAGTGCATCCCAATAGTTGGGCGATGGTGAAGGATTTTGAGATTTTGTACCCGTTCTTCAACATTAAGTCTAGCGTTACTGTATTCATGTATTTTTCCAAATGAAGTTGATTGGGAAGATTGGCTAGGCATCGTTGAATAGTTTTTACAAGAGGATGTTCCATATCGACTTGAAAGCACTCTGCAGATCCATGGATTGCCTTTTTATGGTCAAGGCAACTAGTGTCATTTATGTAAAGTTCAAGTCTTTTGAAGAACACCTAATGTCTTTGGAGGAGAGGGTCGACAAGGCCATATTGGAACAATTGGTGGTCATGCCTGATGCATGAACCAACTTTTCCTTGCCTTCAGCAAGCAATCCTCTTCCCCAAAACCGATGTTGTGTAGTAGCAAAACAACATCAATTTTGACCGAAATCAATGTTTTAAGGTTCATAACAACATCGGTTTTTGGAAAAACCGATGTTGTAAGATGAAAAACAACATCGATTACTTTTTACATTCAATATCGATGTTGGAAAAGCCGATGTTGTATAATACTTACAATATCGGTTTTTCATAATCAATGTTGTTCTACATTTTCTTTTGTTTTTTGTCTATTTCCAATTATACCACATCAGTTTCTCTGGAGAATTGATGTTGTCTGTTGGATTTCAACATTGGTTTTCCCAACCGATGCTAAAAATGGTATTTCTAACAATAGAAGCTTTAACATCGATTTTCAACTGATGTCGAATGTCCATAAAAATCGATGTTAAATATTCATAAAAACTTATGTTAAAAGCATATTTTCTTATAGTGTATCCTCAAAACCTCTCCTAACAGCAACATCAGCACATGACATTACAGGTACAACAAAAAATAGCAAAAGAACTTGAAATGGTGGCAGTAGCAACGAGCCTTCGTGCTTTTACTTGCTTCGTTCATAGACACCTTCACACTTGGCTTCGTGCTTCAACTTCCTTCATTCCCAAAGATCCACACATCCGACTTTATCCTTCTACTTCCTTCAATTTGTTAACAAAGACCTTTACACTTGCCTTCGTTGCTTCTATAGTAGTGGCGATAGTAACAAAAGGGCGGTGGCCGCAATGGCCATGAAACAATCACACGGTGTGCAAGGCGAGATAGGCCAACTGGATAGTACAGGTTTGAGAAAGTGGTGCCAGGGTTTCAAACTAAGCTCTAGAGAGTAATGTAGGCCTACATTTTTATAAAAGAGCTAAAATTAGTTTTTAAGGCTAATGTTAATGACGCCTTCCACAACATCATTTTTCAAAAACCGATGTTAAGATTGTACTATCAACATCGGTTTTCGAAAAACTAATGTTAAGTTTACACTGGTAACATCAGTTTATCGAAAACTGATGTTAACAATATCAATTTATTTACAAAACTGTCACTGTGGGTAGTTTAACATCGATTTTCTTGTAATTGATGTTATGTTGGAGATGTTGAATGCATAATTTGTGGTAGTGATGGCACTGCAACCCTTTTCAAGAGTCACTACACCATAGTCTTTCAAACTCTTCTTCTCAGTTATGAGGTTTTTTAAGAGCTTTGAGTATTCCGGCATGATGTCTATGGCACCGGTGAAAGGAATGGTGACATCAAGTTTCTAAATCAAGTCTATAAGTCTTTTATATCGTTGCTCCTTATCTTGCTTTGTTGGTTTGCAAGGATACAGCTTATCATGTGTAATTGCTTGTTTAGCTTCTCATGCTAGTTGGCTCTTTGTCTTAATTGGCTCTTGTGCTATTTCATCAATTATCATGTCCTCCTCTTGCATGTCTTCCTTCACTCCGTCATGTACCTCCATGTCCTTTCTTACTAGCTTTTTAGTTGGTAACTTGCTTCTTGTGTTATGACATTACAATCAACCTTGTTGGTGATTTCTTTTATTTGCACCGCAAACTTCTTTACTTGATCTTTTAACAAATTTATTACCTTCATGGTGTTCTCGAGGTTGGAGTAGTATGTGGTGCTAAGCTTGATTACAGTTTCTTTTAATTTTGTAGTGCATTCTCTCATGAATTTGGCTTCCTTGGCTACTTCCTCCATACAGTAAGAGGAACGGTGATTACCTCCACACTCTTCACATGGGGGAATTGGTTGTTTTGGCGGTATCAATGGATGAAGTTGTTTTACTATGCTTTTGGTTATGTTCTCCATCATACCCTCCCTTATAGCTTTCATTTGTGTTTGTTGTTTGAGGGATTCATCTTCAGTGTCTTCTTTGGAGATTTCCTTTGGAGAGGTGCGGTTGCAATCACAACCTCATTCACTAGCTGCTACATCTTCTATAATCTTCTTTACTTACGTCATGGTTCCATTATTGACATACTATCCTCCTGCTGAAGTGTTTATCATTATTCTATATTCATCAATTGTTCCTTTTATAAAATAAAGACTTGGGTGTAATCAGAGTAACTATGGCAAGGACAACTCCTAAGTAAAAGCTTTATACCTCTCCCATATATCAAAGAAAGACTCAGATGCCATTTGTCGAAAGCTAGTTATCCTTTCCTTGATAGCTTCAATTTTTTATTCTGGAAAAAATTGTTTGAAGAACTCATCTTTGATTTACTCTAATGAGGTTGGACTATGGTGTGGTTGAGAATTGAGGCATTCAAGTGCACTTCCCACTAATGAAAAAGAAAAAAATAGCATCTTGATGCGACTATCTTTGATTCTGGATATTCTTACCATTGTGAATATTTGTTGGAATCGCATAAGGTGGGTATGCGGTTCTTTAGTGTTGGATCCCGTAAATCAAGTGTTATGGAAAGTATTAATGATTCTGATACAAAGATTTGGTTGATGCTCTCCTGTGTCCGGTGCATGACTAGGTTCATATATATCTATGTCTTGGGGGCTTCTAACTTGGCCATGCTTGGATCTTCGGCCATTTTTATAATTATGAGCCGTAGTAAAGAAAGAAATATTTATTATTTCTTTCTAAAGAAGGGGTAAATGGTATTTTTGGACAATAACAAATAATTCCTAAATAGAAAATATATATAAAGAATAAAGTATTTAGCCTAAAAAAAGTCAAATATAATTTTTTTAATTAAAACGAGTAAGTATAAATATTTTTATAGAATATAATTTAAGAGATAAGAGGTCGCATTAAACTATTATAAATAGGATTTTGTTTTTCAAAAATCAATAGGAGGGATTATAGATATATTTTCTGAGAATTTGAATATTTAAAATGGGAAGAGAATTTTTTTCTGAAAATTAAAAGATAAAAATAGGAAAATAAATCTAAAAGGATAAAATATAAATCTATATTAAAAACTGAAATATATTATTTATTTTTGAAAATTCTATCAAAAAAAGAAACTAAAATTTAATGTTCAAAATTGAAGATAAAATAAAAACTAAAAGGATAAATTCTAAAAGTAAGAAAAACTTAATGTTGGAATTCTAAAAGATAAATTCAAAATATAATTGTATGATCTAATGAGAAGACGGAATTATATCTTTATCTATATGTATATTTCGAGATTTTTAATTTTAAAAAAGGAAATAAAATCAAATGTTGAATTATTAAAAAAATAAATTGAAATGATGAATCAATTAAATCTAATAAGATAAAGACAAAAGATAATATAAATAACAACCTAACAAATAAAATCTAGAAAGATAATAATTATGATAATTTCCTAACAAATTTAAAGTAACTACCTAATCTACAAATATAATTTCCTAAAAGATAATATAAAATAAAATCTAAAAATATTTTAATTTGAATTTCAAACAACTATTCTCCAACAATGGTGCCAAAAACTTATTAACCTTTTAATTACACTTGGATATTTATGTTGGCCAAGTGTAAGCGAATCCCAATTGTCGAACTGAACTGAAGCTTTGGTTGTCTCCCCCAAGGGAATAATGCAAGGATGAATATTCAAATTAAAACCTATCAGATAAAGATATTTTTGTGTGTTTATATTTTAAACTACCTGAAACTAAAACTAATCAAAATAGGAAATAAAAGATATATTTTTCTAGAGAGTTTAATGTGCTGAAAAATTAATAATAAAAATTAAAAGAAAAGGTAAGAAGTTACTTGTTGGCGCGATAATAATTGTTGATGAAAACAATAACATTGAGATGCCAAGATTGTACTCGGAATCCCCCTATTTGCTGCAATTCCTCACACTTTTACATTGTTATATCATTTATTTCCAATTCACTAATGTATTGTATCCCTAATCCCTTAGGTGATAGACCCTAAATCACTTGACTTGATTCACAATCCCTTGGAAAACCAACACTAGCAATCAACATTATTGGTTGGGAATTATCAAGGCTTAAGCAAGATTATTCTATCCTTAGAAGGTAATTATCAAGGCTCTGGTAATCGGTTACCAGGCAATGTAATCGGTTACTAGAAGGTAATTTTGAAAAATAACTGTTAAAAATGGTTTTAAATTTGAATTTTGAACCTCTAATCGATTATCAGATTTTTGCAATCGATTACCAGCAACAAAAATCTTGAAATTCAAATTCAAAAGTCATGACCCTTCAAAATATAACTGTGTAATCGATTACCAGAAACCTGTAATCGATTACCAATGAAAAAAATTCAGAAAAAGCTTTTTGAAAAGACAGATCTCTTTAAACCATTTTGAAAAGGCACGAAGGGCTTATATATATATATGAGTGTGTGTCTGATTTCAAAAGGAAAGAGAGAGATATTCCAAGAGAACTTCATTATCAAATGCTCTCTCAACAACTCTTGGGCAAACACTTGCAAATCTATTGAGAGTTCATCTAGGAACTTGAAATTGTATTATTCACTCTAAAGGAGAGAAATATTTATGTTCTTCTCAGAAAGTCAATTGTAATCAAGAGACTGGTTGTCTCTTGAATTGTGAGTTTCCCGAACACAAGGGAAAGAGATTCCTTGGGTGTTCAAAAGTTGTAAAAAGGATTTTTACAAAGATAGTTGAAAATCTCAAGTAGGTTGCTTAAGGACTGGACGTAGGCACAAGAAGTGGTCAAACCAGTATATATCAAGTTTGCGTTTCTCTCTTACCTTAAACTTCTTTTATTTATTGCTATTTATCTTTTGTTTTAAAGAAGTTTATTTTGAATTTTCTTTTGAGTAATTCATATTAAGGGTGCAGTGTTAATCCAAAACGAGAGTTAAATTTTAATTGGGAATAGTTTTTTTTATCTTAATTTAACCCCCCCCCCTTCTTAAGATAACTGAGGTCTCTTGTCCAACACTCATTAACAAAGTGCTGAGATGTTTAAGCAGACAATAGGAACCAAAAGTAATAACAATTGCAGAATCAAGAGATCTCACTAATCTGTCTCTTGCCACTGTTTTTGGAAAGCTTCAAGAACATGAAATGGAACTTATGAGACTCCATCAACATGAAGAAAATGATAAAAAGAGGAAAGGAATAGCATTCAAAGCCTCATCATCTTCTATTAAAGAAGAAAATGACAAAGAAGACTTGAATGAAATAAAAGAAGATGATGATTTCAGATTTTTTGTGAAGAGATTCAATAAGTTTCTGAGAAACAAAAGAAATCAAAGAAAATCAAACATCAATCCAAAGAAGAAAGGAGAAGATTCCTCCTTAGCCCCAAAATGTTATGAATGCGATCAACCTAGGCACTTGAGATTCGATTGTCCTGTCCTTAAAAGAAGAATGGAAAAATCCGACAAGAGAAATTTCAAAGAAAAGGAAGAAAAGAAACATACATCACTTGGGAAGACAATGACATGGATTCTTCAAGTGATTCAGAAAATAAAATCATAAATCTGGGTCTCATGGCAAAAGACTATGAAAGCGGAGAAGAGTTGTCACATTGATAGTGGTTGCTCCAAACACATGGTAGGAGATGCATCAAAAATTATTCATATTTCTCCCAAAGATAGTGAATATGTGATCTATGGAGACAATAAACAAAGGTAAAATTGTTGGAGTTGGAAAAATAGGTACAAATCCCTCTACCTCCATATAAAAAAAATCTTTACTTATTGATGATCTTATGCATGGTTTATTAAGGCCACTTGTTTAACAAGCCAAACAAGTGGTATCAAATGATACCAAAAGGACACTTGTCTTTGTTAATTACTTTTGATGATTGTTTTTTGATTGAGTTTTGATTGTCCTTGATGATTGTCTTTGAGAGTTATGTTGATTATTGATTACTTTTGATGATTGTTTTATTATTATTATTATATATTTTGATTATTTATACTGAATATGTATTTTTGTGAGTGCAAAATAGTTATTTTTAAGGCCTTTTGATATCATTTGATTCTCATATTCAAACAAGCGGTAACATTTTCTTTTGGGCCAAGAAATGGTACTTTGAACGGTATGGCATGCTCTACTCTTTTAATTCATTATAAATTGCTTAATGTTATTCTCCTCTCTGCTCATGATTTGTTTTTGATGTTGAAAAATAGGGAGAGATAGATAAAATATAAGATAGTATGGGGACTTATCTATTTTATTTATGAGAGTATTTTTTATATATGAAATCTTCAACTGTTTCATACAAGCAATCATTGCAAAATCAAGGGGTAGTAAACTATACAGATAGATATTCTTTAGTTTTTACTCCTAACCTACAGATGATTGTCATCATCAAAAAGGGGGAGAATGTGAATCATGCAGGTTTCGGGTTTTGATGATGTCGAAAAGAATTTCCTTGATAATTATTCTCATCATCAAAAAGGGGGAGAATGTGAATAATGTAGGTTTTGATGATGCTGAGAAGAATTCACTTGATAATGATTTTCATCATCATAAAGGGGGACATTGTGAATGTATGAATACATGATTTTGATGATGCCAAAGAATAATCAAATAAGGTTGCTTTCAAGATTACTTCAACAAACATTCAAAGGTTAAGCATTGCTTCAAGATTAATACAAGGTTGCTTCAACAAACAAGCATTGCTTCAAGATTCATTCAAGATTAGCTTTCGCCTCAAAACATATTGTTTCCAACATATGAAGGCACTGGTAATCAATTACCAGGCAGTGTAATCGATTACCAGAAGATAAGTATGCAAATTAGCTTCTTAAAAGGGTTTGAAATTTGAATTTTGAATGTGTAATCGATTACTATTGATGTGTAATTGATTACCAGCAATGAAACTCTTGAAATTCAATTTGAAAAGACATGACCCTTCAAAATATAATTGTGTAATCAATTATCATAAATCTATAATCGATTACCAGTGAAGAATTTCAGAAAAAAAAACTTTTTGAAAAGACACATCTCTTCAAACCATTTTGAAAAGATGTTCTAAGAGAGAGATATTCTAAGAGAACTTCATTGTCAAATGCTCTCTCAATAACTCTTGAGGAAACACTTGCAAATCTATTAAGAGTTCATCCGGGAACATCAAATTGTATTATCCACTCTAAATGAGAGAAATCTTTCTGTTCATCTCAGAAAGTAAGTTGTAATCAAGAGACTGTTTGTCTCTTGAATTGTAAAAAGGATCCCTCAGGTGTAAGTTGTAATCAAGAGACTGTAAGTTGTAATCAAGGGATCCCTCAGGTGTTCAGAAGTTGTAAAAAGGATTTTTACAAAGTTAGTGAAAATCTCAAGTAGGTTACTTGAGGACTGAACGTAGGCACGGGAAGTGGCCGAACTAGTATAAATCAAGTTTGCATTTCTCTCTTCCCTTATCTCATTTACGTTATTGCAATCAATTTTGTCTTGCATGTTTAAAGAAAATTATTAAATTGATTGCTGCTTATTCTTCTGCATTTTGAGCCTATCATTTAGAAGGGGGTTTAAAGTTTGTTAGTGGGAAATTTTGAAACTTAATTCACCTCTTCTTAAGTTATTGAGACCACTTGTGCAACAAATAGTTAAGGTTTGATAATTGAAAACTTTAAGACAGATATCCTCCTTAGATATATGTTAGTGACCACATTCGCAAAATAGTTACACGTGCCATGAATTTCAAAATCATCCATGAACCTACAAGCTTTTGTCACTGGAGCTGTGTCCTAATGCATTGTCATGGTCTTGTGTGTTATATCAAAAGTGGATTAATTTCACGAGGCTATCCCAAAGTTCCAACAAAACAATTTGATGCATGCAAGAGGTTAAATTTTTTTATTAAATGCTAGAAAGAAATTTATTAAAAGCAATAGTCAGAAATGAAGCACAGGTTGTGCCATGCCTCAACCACCCAAGATTACAAAAATAGCACACAGCCTAAAACCTTTGAAATACTAAAAGTAATGCCTCTCTTTATATGAAAATGATAAAACGAAAAATATACTTTGAAGTATCATTTTTTTCAAATTGTGTTGTCTATTATCTCTCACTATGTAGAAGAAAAGTCATATAAATTGCCACTGGCACTTTTGATGCATGCACTTTTAAATTTTTTATTATTATTGAATTTTGATTAGTTTAGAGTTTGTTCACTTTTGATTTATGAACAACCAAATTTTGTTCTAGTGAATGGTGATGTCACACAATCCGATTTCTACATCGGTTCTAACATGACCGATGTAGAAATGCTAACCATTCTAAGACGGTCGCGTGTGAAAGACTGTCTTAGAATGCTTAGCATTCTACATCGGTTCTTCAACGACCGATGTAGAAATTACATATTTTTACATCGGTGCTTACGTCAGCACCGATGTTGAAACACATTTATTACATCATTCAAAAGCTAACACCGATGTTGGATGCGCAGGTTACTACGTCATTGCTGACGTCACCACCGATGTAGAAATCACATCTTTGAAGTCGTTGCCGATGTCATCCCCGTATTCGAAAGGCACCCTTCTACATCGATGGTTTGGTAGGCACCGATGTAGAACCGCTGTTGAAAGTTTTTACTTTCAACTATGTTAGTATCAACAACGGTTGGGCCCTCACCTGGGATAAAAAAAATACTACTTTATTTTTTATAATTTTTAATTAAAGAAAAAGTAAATAACAAAATATAATTATATGAAATAAAAAAATGAAAAGACGGAAAAGATAAAATAAAAAACCAATCAAATTCTCTTCTCCCCATGCTAGCCCGCTTCTCTAAGATCTCCTTGACACCTGCATGGAGATGATTTATGACAAGGCTCTTGCATTGCTGGAGGAAGACAAAAGATCTGTAGATTGTAAGACAAGCTCATGAAAAGTTGAGGTGTGTTGTTCATTTTATTAGTTGTAGGTTTCACTTAATGTCAAACACGTGGTGAACACAAAATAAATTATAAGGTTGTGAGCATCTTTTGAGAATGGTTGAACACAACATAAAAAGTATTGAATATAAAAACAATAGTCACGGAATTTTATTGCATTAAATTAAAAAGGAAAGCTAAATTGGCAATTTATATGACTTTTCTTCTACATAGTGAGAGATAATAGACAACATAATTTGAAAAAAATGATACTTCAAAGTATATTTTTCGTTTTATCATTTTCATATAAAGAGAGGCATTACTTTTAGTATTTCAAAGGTTTTAGGCTGTGTGCTATTTTTGTAATCTTGGGTGGTTGAGGCATGGCACAACCTGTGCTTCATTTCTGACTATTGCTTTTAATAAATTTCTTTCTAGCATTTAATAAAAAAATTTAACCTCTTGCATGCATCAAATTGTTTTGTTGGAACTTTGGGATAGCCTCGTGAAATTAATCCACTTTTGATATAACACACAAGACCATGACAATGCATTAGGACACAGCTCCAGTGACAAAAGCTTGTAGGTTCATGGATGATTTTGAAATTCATGGCACGTGTAACTATTTTGCGAATGTGGTCACTAACATATATCTAAGGAGGATATCTGTCTTAAAGTTTTCAATTATCAAACCTTAACTATTTGTTGCACAAGTGGTCTCAATAACTTAAGAAGGGGTGAATTAAGTTTCAAAATTTCCCACTAACAAACTTTAAACCCCCTTCTAAATGATAGGCTCAAAATGCAGAAGAATAAGCAGCAATCAATTTAATAATGTTCTTTAAACATGCAAGACAAAATTGATTGCAATAACGTAAATGAGATAAGGGAAGAGAGAAATGCAAACTTGATTTATACTAGTTCGGCCACTTCCCGTGCCTACGTTCAGTCCTCAAGTAACCTACTTGAGATTTTCACTAACTTTGTAAAAATCCTTTTTACAACTTCTGAACACCTGAGGGATCCCTTGATTACAACTTACAGTCTCTTGATTACAACTTACACCTGAGGGATCCTTTTTACAATTCAAGAGACAAACAGTCTCTTGATTACAACTTACTTTCTGAGATGAACAGAAAGATTTCTCTCATTTAGAGTGGATAATACAATTTGATGTTCCCGGATGAACTCTTAATAGATTTGCAAGTGTTTCCTCAAGAGTTGTTGAGAGAGCATTTGACAATGAAGTTCTCTTAGAATATCTCTCTCTTACTTTTTGATAATATATATATAATCAGTGCCTTTAGTAATTCAATTAATTACTTATGCATTATAATTGAATTAAAAGTGCCAGTGGTGAAGATAATATATATATATATATATATATATATATATATATATATATATATTATTTTCTACTTTAAGTTTTAGAAATAAAAGAGAATGCATTGATCATCCAAAACCAATCAAAATGCAATTTTCATTTCCTCTAAGGCCCAATCCAGTATATGCTTTCCACATACAAAGTCAGAGCAAAACAACAGTGACAGTGGCAAGCAACATCAACTGACAAACACAGAACAAATGAAAGGCAACTAAAGGAAACAGACACTCAGATGAGGGGAAGTACTTAGCAATAGCAATACGCAGTGTCTTAACAATGCCAGCATTGATGTTAAAAAGATTATCAGGAGTCATTCCAGGCTTTCTGGGCACACTAGCAGGAACTATAACAACATCTGCAGCCTCCAAAGCTTTTCCGAGCTCTTCATCACCTTGGTACCCCACTACCTGCAATCCCAATTAACAAAAAAAGTCAGCTAGCTCAATCAATAGCACTATAACATTAAACTATAGTAAATCTTGCACATCCCTGCAAAAAGGGTACATTAGCTTTCAAGTTCCAACATAGACATCTACATTCTGGAATAATTGTGCAAATATAAAGAATTGGTTAGACCAAAACTAATCTTATTTGGTCATGGGACTGCATGACAACAAGAACTACAAACTACAAAATAAATTTTAACAAGGAAATTTACCTTCTCTAGTTAGACCAAAACTAGTTTATTTAAATTCTTCAGAGTCTTGGAGGGTTTTCAAATAAGAAATAATTTGAAGGTTTAAAGTAAAATGAATTCATGAATTTTTATAAAAATTATATCTTGAAGGTTTAAAGTAAAAAATTCACCATACCATATACTGCATACCTACATCCATATGAAACCACATACCTGCTAGTTATGTGGAGGCTAGAATTGAAGCAAGTATCAAAGGCACATCATTCAAAAAAGGAGTTTTCCTATTATCCCGACAGTGAAGTCAGTGTGTTTGTAGAAGAAATTGATTTTGTATGAAAATGTCTCAATAGCAAGAGAGAGATTAGGGAAAAAAATATTACCTTGTTTAATTTCATCTAATTGCCTAGAAAGTTGTTGGTTCTCTTTCCCTAGGTGTTCCTTTTTCCTTGACAAAACATCAATCCTCTTCTAGAAAAGGATGGTAGGAAGAAGAGAAGCAATGTGAATATATATATATATATATATATATATATATATATATATAAAAAGAAATATACAACCATCCAGAGAACTCTATCCATTTTCCAAGATAAGAATTTCCATGCACCTTAAACTGAGCCAGCAGTTTCCTATGCTTCTCCGAATCAAGTTTTAGGTTAGCCTGTTTTAATCACAGCAGAACAAAATGTTAATAAAGAAAATATTTCTTCAAACATCAAAGGTAGAGAGAGTATCTCAGAGACCTCATTATGCAGAATGTCATTAATTCTCTTCTCTGTCTCTGCTAGCTCCAATCGGCAGTTTGGAAGATCTTTCTCTAGGCATGAAACAGAATCCTGCTTTTCTGATAGACTTTTACCAAGTTCCTCAATCCGAGCATCCCTCTCTCTTAGTTTATCCCGATGAGATAAAGTATAAAGATAATAAATTCAAGAAAAGATACTGACAACTCACTTCAAATTGAGTACATGCAATAAATAGAAATCTAACAATGTTATCTTTTTCTGTGAGTGTGTATCTATCTATCTACGAAAACTTGAAGTTTCTTGCAAATTTCAAAACTGCTCGATCTGATTTTTAGCTCTATTGGTATTCCAAATATAGTTATAATTTTTGGGAATGGAATTATATGTTCTCCACCTTCTTCCACTTATTTAGTAAGCTAATATCTCCACCTTCTTTACTTACCTAAAAGAGATTAATCAAGAGATGAAAAGTCCTCCTATACAAAGAACTCTAAAAAAGATTAAGAATTTTTTTTCCTTGTAAATTGATTATTCATAAATAGACAAATTATGAAAGAAATAATATAAAAGGTTGACAAATTATAACTCCAGAACCAAAAAGTTCATAAAAGAATAAATGATTTAAATATTTTTTCTTACATGTATCTATCTCTCACTACCAACATTATGTTTTAGGATATAATATATAAATATCACGGTATATATATAGACAAAATGATCTCGATCTTGAGACGTGTGGGTATCATTTCGCATCCCTCCTAAAAAATACTCCAATTCTTCTTTTCTACTTAAACTTTTCTTACCTGATTTAAAGATGGGCCATGCAACACAAAGAAGGATTTTTAGCTTTATCAAAATGAGGATTTATTTTTTTTGCACTTCACACATTGGTTTCAGAATTATCATTCTAGAAGCAATTCTGGAAGTGCAGAATGCAATTGTCTCAAAATGATTTTATTTAGAACGCAAGTTTGATAACCAAGTAATCTTAAATTACTAAACAAGCCAACTTTAGATAACAGATTTTATGTATGCGAAAAGGAACACCAAACATGTATTAAATGATAAACTGTGCTAGACAACTTCAAGGTTGAGAGATGCCTGAATATTCTTAAAATAAACAACCTGGATTTCTCTAGCAAGTTTCTTCACTCGATCATAATCCTCAACATCAACATTTTTACTCCTTTCAAGCAACTGAAAAAAACAGAAAAAAAAATAGAAAAATAATGTAGACCAAACACACAGTAATACATTATAAAATTTTTTTGGTCAAGGTTTGATAAGAAAATACCTCAGAAACCTTCTTATTGAGATTATCTTTTTCCATTTTTAATGTTCCAATTTCTTTCTTATGGTGCTGAAGCTCAATTTAAAACTTGTGCTACCACCATGACACACTAATTAATTATTATCAAACGCACATTCTAGATTGTACCCATTCTTTTTTTCAGTTAAAAGAATAAAATGATAGTGCTAAGACAAAAAATTGTCAATTAGCTAAATATTCCTAGTTGTTAGGATAATAATGTTTTATTTTGGAGACATGAAAAATAGTTATATAATGAGTATATGGCAGTCTTAAGAGAGATGTAAAAAAAAATCATGTTAAAACTAGATTTATCCGCATTTCATGCTATGTAACTTTGAAAAGAAATTTCAAAATTATGAGGCATCGATTATTACCTGCCCAAATAAAGCTTCTCTCCAAAGACAAAGTAGGCTAGAATTGCCTCTAATATCGTAGAAAGAGGGTTAAACTTTGTGACAAAAACTGGCCCTTTTTTCTCAGTGCACCATAGTTGAATGTAGATTATCAAACCAGCAACGACAACTCCCTGCCATTACAATGATTGTGTTATGTTAGAACTCTGGATTTTGTACTTTTTCTTTAGTATGGAACAAAAAATTGTAGACTATATAAGCTCATTATTATACTTAACACAATATATTGGGGACCACAAGTCAACGTTCAGCCCCATAGCCCATGCTGAAGAGTTGTATTCTACTATAACTGTGAAAGCAGCAGATTGTGCTGCTCCAACAAAACACATCCATGTGGTGAGTGAGAGTTGGGCAGGGTATTCTACTATAACGTCAGTTTTGAACCGTCTTAATAGCCGTCGTCGTAAAAGGTGCAAGTATTTTAAAGACGGTCTTCTAAACCGTCGTTGTAAATAATATTTTTTATGACGGTTGCCATAAAACCGTCCTTATATGTATATGCGTTTTACGACGGTTGCCATAAAACCGTCTTTGTATGTATATGCGGTTTACGACGGTTGCCATCAAACCGTCCTTGTATGTATATGCGTTTTACGACGGTTGCCATAAAACCGTCTTTGTATGTATATGCGTTTTACGACGGTTGCCATAAAACCGTCCTTGTATGTATACGTATTTTACGACGGTTGCCACGAACCGTCGTTGTATATGACATGCGAAAATGAATTTTTATGCCGGTTATAAAATAACCGGCGTAGTAGGTGTAACATACTAAGACGGTTATACAATAACCGTCGTAGTATTGCTTTTTTTTTTAATCTTTTTTTATTTATTTTTTGCTTGACTTTTTTTTTTGCCTTTTTTTTAAGGTATTGCATTGGCTTTTTTTTTTAATTAATGTATCTATGAGAATTTTTAAAAAGCAGAAGTATAATGGAGAAACAACAATTAGAATAAAAAAAATGAGTCAAGAGTCAACACTAAAGAATAAAATACAAATTGTATATAGGAATCAAAATGGCCTACTAATTGATAAAAAGTGAAAAGTATATGCTGGATAAAATGATCAACAAGGTAAATATTAAAGCATTTTTTTCTTCTTGAGTTAAAGACCAGTCAAGCTTGAAGCCAAAAGGAAAAAAGAACTTGTAGCTGTTCAATGTACTCTGCATAATAAAGTGTGTTCAATGCAAAGTTACCACTCCATTCCATCGAACCTTGAGGATTGATAAAGCCATCAAGATAAGTCTTCATTAAAATTGTTCTTGAATATTGCTTCCATGGTCTTCGAAGATAAGTCCTAACCGGGTTTTGAAACAACAATATTCCAAAAAGTTCCTCGCATATCGTGATGGATGCTTCATAGAATCAGAAGCCTCTTGATTGAAGCTCTCCAGAAGATCACTTGAAGAGGTCCTAAGGATTCTGCATTATTTGTTTTATATTACAGTTGAATTTCCAATCAAAAGTATGACCCATTGTGTCAAACAAAAAGGAGTGAAAGGTCCAATATACCAAATAAACTAAATCCAACAAGACTGAAAATTGAAAACTGATTATGAAGCAATAATTTCCAAGAAAACATGCTAAGATGTACAAAAATGCACTTACTTTGAGCATCTACGAACAACTAGGTTTGCAACAGGAGAGAGCTCTCGTATAAAGTTCTTCCCAGCAGAAGGAGAATTTTCCATCTCTTCAAATTCTTCACCAAAGTAACTCTTCTTGCCAAGCAACCATTTCAATGATCCTTCTTTTACCAAACCTTCAAGCATATTTCTGGTTTTGCTAGCGACGGGCATATCTCTTTCCTCCCCACTATCTTATTGAGTTGGAATACAAGATACCCAGTACCTAATCTTTCTTAAAGTTGTTGCATTTACTGAAACATAAAAAGTTCACAAAAAAATCAGTCACACCAAATTGAATCCTCAAAACTATAAAATCAAACTACCAGGTACCAACCAAAAAGGCTCAACCTATCCACTCCCATCTGCATGACATATAGGTATTACAGTTGGAACTGAGTGATCAGACCTATAACTAATAAGCTAAAAACAATTCTTACAATTGTAAATAAACTTGTTAATAACCACTTATGGAAGAAGAAGAAAAATGAAGTAAACTTCTCAAATCAGATAAAATTAATTTATACATCTCAGCTTTTGGAGAAGTAGAGCGAGAGAGTTTTTTTTTTTATAAAAGTTGAAGAACATAAGTTGAATTATGAAACTTTTCATAATCCTGCAAATTCTAAGATCTAGTACTGCATTATATTTCATATTGTTCCCTCTCTAGCTCTCTTTCCCATCCATGAAGTTCATAACTTGAAAAATACAATAAACTAGATAAACATAGCTTGAAACAGGAACATGAGTTAAGGAATTAAAGGTTAGGTTAAGCGTATACTTTTACTTTTCTGAATTCATGTCCATGTGGGTTACATTAATTTCTTATGATATTATGTTACATGCATTGTTTGCTATTGTGTTCCAACAAATATAGAAAATTGCACAGGCTGAATACGATTAAATAATCACTAATCTCTCTTGACTATGTCCAACACATGAGTGCAGACATTAATTTCAAGATCACTACATATCTATTAACTTTCCATCATGTAAGGTTAAATGAGAAATCAGCCCAATCATTCACAGATACAAGTTTGATACCCTCCTCACTCTAATCTGCATATAACTACCTCACGGTCTCTTTCTAAAACTAACTCGTACAGGGTTTTTAAGCTACTGATGGCAATTTTTAAAGGGGGGAAATTATCTGAAGGTAAGAAGAGATATGAAGAGATGTTGAGGAAGATAAAGTGTCCATTAACAACATACAAATTAGCCAAGAGAAAGGGCAGAGGAGGCAGAGGAAATACAAATGAGAAAAAAGAAAAAAAGCTTAACCAAATTGTTAAAATATTTTAAAAATTCATTATTGTATCTTAGAATATTTAAGTACCTTGGAAGATCTTTTAAGAGTGCTTTCCATATTTCAAGACTTATTTCTTGTTGATAGAATAAGGGCCAATATATTTTGTATATATATCAAATCAATATCAATTTCAGATTATTCACTAGCCTATTTTCACTTTCTCCTCCCCTACCTAAAATCTCTATAATTTCAGCAGAAGATTTATCAGTGTCTCCATAATTAGGAGATAAGAAAGACAACAGCCTATTAGTAAATATACTCTTGTTTATTTAAGATCAAGTTTCCAAAAGCATTAAATACAATGAGGATTGGCGGTCTAGTACCAAATTTATGCATGATAGATAGTTGTTTAACATTAAAATCAAAGGTTTCTACATTTAAAAAACACAAAAGCCAGAGATTCACTTTTAGCAATTAACTTATACATAAAATATTCCATACATCAAGCAGATTATGAAGCACATATACAAATAAAAAAAATTCAGAGATCTAAGATAACTAATCACCTGGACTCTGTGTGAGTGAAAGAAAAGTCTCTTCTGCAGAAGCATTCGGCTGGAAAACAATTTTGAATTAAAAAACTGAATCAAAATGCTCAAATCAGGACATTTATGAGAAAGATTATAATTAAAAAAAAAAGTCATGGGTATTACATTCCTCTCAAATTAATCAAATTTCATGGTGATAGAAAGTATAAAAGACATTCTTAAAAATAATAAAATCTGATCACAGATGCCACATTGGCAATGATAACAGTAATGATGCATTTGCATAAGCAATGAAATTTGAATCACAAATGACAGAAATACAATTCAGATATTCTACAACTCAAACATCCATACAGAGGTATTTGACTTTGTATTATTTCATATCATTCAATTAAATTGTTCTTAAAACTTTAATAAATACAACTTGATGTTTCACAATATTACCACACTCCTAGCAGAAACTATATTTATTATACCCCACATGACATAGAAACTACTTATTTATAAAACAGAAACTAAAAGAACAATAGAAATAAATATAAATATTAAAGACAGGAGTGCTAGGAACACACTTTGTTCTATTGGTTATAATTTATTGAAAACCACAAAATCTTGAAAGAGATTCATTAAATATGATGTAGAAACCACACAATTGTGACTTTCAATAAATTTCAACCAATAAAAAAAAGTGTGTTAAAAAACGAGTGTTTGAGACTGCCTTCCTAACATTTCTCTAGTAAATAACTCAAAAATAGTTGAGTCTTCATTTTCAACTGAAGTTTATATTTTCAAAAATCAAAGATAAGAAGCAAAAAGGTTTTATGAACATACTTTCTTGAGTCTGATCGATCCATGCTTAGCTTCTTTGTTTTAGCAGGCAGAGCAGGATCACTTTTACATATTGATTTACTACATTCAGGGTCCACAGAAGATTGGGGCATGGCAATTGAAACACCTGGAATGTTGAAACTGGATTCCACATGCTCCAGGTTGTCCATGGTGCCAGGATGATCAGGACCAAATTTTCCTCCGTCATTTCTTCCACTAGGCAAAATCTTCTCACTACGAGATGTTCTAGACACATTCTCTCCTTTGCAGGATAAGATATCTACAAATAACTTTAGAATTTCAGTCCATCCCACAGAATATATAAACCAAAGAATTATATAGACATTACTCGTAATTAACAAACTGGAAAAAGTATGTATTTGCCCCTCCCCCTATTTACTGCAGTAAAAATAATCCATCAATTTGCACCCTTTTATTTTGAAAGGGAGATTCTAGGAGTTTTCCAGGGCATGAAGCCCTTTGTGCATCTAAATAAAAGATTATATTAAGGCATCAACTTAGTCATCCATTCCAAGCGTGTTTGTGTGTGTGTTTGATAAATGAAAACATATCATAAGAGCAGAAACAAACACAAGGATCAGGAGGTATCCTAACAGCAACAGAAAAAAGGGTGAAATACACTTTACCTCCTTAAAGTTTTTGTCCTAATTAATTTTAGTATATCAAGAAATTAAAGTTTTCCACCATCATGTATCAGAATTACATATTACCCTTTCAACCCATGAAGATTGAAGAAAAACCTGCAGGATGAACTGTGATTATTCATGAATGGAAATGTCCTAAGACACAGATTACAACAGAAATAAAATTCAGCTACAAACCTGAAATTCTCAGCAAGAAGGCACATATTAGTGTTTAAGTCATCACCACCAATAACGACGAGGCCATCCAAGTCTATGTTGTTAGCTGTTTCTTTCGATTATTTAACTTGCACCATGCAAGTACACTGAACAAGTGCATCACACTTCAAACAAGCTAAACAAGTGGTAAAATTAATTAATCATATAGTAAACATGAGCCCTAACAAAAGTCACCTATTAAAATGAATCTATGAACTAATAATTGCGTTGATCCTATTAAAATGAATATTTTGTAATAAAATAAAACCACAAACTAAAACAATTTAAGCATAAACAATGGAGACCTTAATTGTGCCTTTCATATACACTTAGCTAACCGAACCATCAAGTAGTTTGTTTGCAACCATTAATGTCACATGAAACAATTGTTTGAAATTTTAAACGAAATGATGTAATCACAGTAAAAATGTTCTACTACATAATGAAAATCCTCTTTAGCATCCGCTTTTCCTAATACTTAAAAAGAATGTTGCCCATTTCTGGCGAAGTGTGGTGATGGCCTCCACGTCTAACGGTGATCCATCAGAAAACCACTACAAATTTAAGAATTGATGACATTATTAGTAACTTAACAAATATTAACCAAACCTACAATTGTAAGTCCATGCATTACGTATACCTTGTTCCAGTCATCCTTCAATCCACCAGTCACTATGCACCACATCCAATGCATCACATAATATCCGCACTCGTACGCTCCAGTTTGGACATGACTCTAAATTTAACAGTGAAAATTGTTAGTTAAGATGCAAGACTTCAACATGTACAAACGCTTCATTAGAAACAGGTAGAACTTCAATAATTGCTAACCTTTGGTTCAACCCACCGAGGTGCAGGTTGATTAGACATGCCTTCGAAAGAACTGGTTATTGTCTTCATTGCACTAGTAAAAAAAATACAAACAACCATATAAGTGACAACCATTATTTCTGAATATGTAACAACAATTACCTCCACAAACCATCATTTGTATATTTGAATAGAACCTGTTAATTGTGGCTTTGATGCTAATGTCTGGCTTCTTCCTCAGAGAACAAAACCAAACAACTGTGTTTTCCGTTGGACACAAAACAAATAGTTGCCAATGTGCCCTGAAGTTGACAATTACAATTAGGTTTTTATTCAAGCAAAAAAAACGACTTCAATTACAAGAACAGTTCAACTTACTGATGCAAGTAAGCTCCTAAGTACAACTGCCTTTGTGATTCCTTGACCCATGTTTGAATGTATTGTTGGCATTGTTCACGTCTGTCCTTAGCATTGTGTATAGATTGAGGCTCCAACAGACCATACAGTGACTGATCAACTTTGCTTCTACCACAGTTATTCATAAAACTATTTCCAAAACAAGTCATGAATATTGTAAATGTTTTAGATTCAACAATGTTGGTTATGACGTAATCAAACATAAAGGTTGACGAAGAATGACTTACATGGTCCACAGCTGCAGGATAGATATGTTCAAACACTTGTCACCTGATATTATTTCCGCTAGATCAGCATGTGTGATGAAAAATTTTGCCCCAACATCAGGAAGTCCAAATTGCGTTGCCTCCCACGGCACTTCCACTGGAGTCTTGTACACGTAAAATAATGTCTTCATCAATTCGCCCAACGGATCAGCTTCAGCTGCAACCTCAGCCTCACCAAGACGTCCAACTGGAAAACGCGCATTATGATTTGAATCCTATATGGTACAACAAAATAAGTAGTAAAGTTAATCACAAATGGTGTATTACCAAATTTGTATTCAATTAAATGACATTAGGCAGGGCGATAATTATATTACTTACATCAGTTATAGGCTTCACTAGATGTCTGGGCCATGCAATGAATGTGCTACTCGCGTCCCTGACATACTGAATCTCTGAAGTTGGAAACGGGACACTGGCGTCACCATCGTAAATTGTCTCAACACAAACCCTTACTACATCATCCGCGTAAGCAACATTGTGTATAATGCCACCAACTCCATACATTTTTCCCGCAGCCACCACCTGTGTACTATCGCCACACACAATGTATAACCCCACAATAGAAGCATCAAGTGTAGACCGCTCCTTAGCAACAACATTTGCAGCAGCCTCGGCACAGCTTTCTTTGGTGCTGACACGTGCAACCAATACATCAGGGATAGACGGTCTAAAAGGAGCTGACTGTTGCGTTTGAATTTGTGATAACTCAGTCTTGATCGCATCCAACTGCTTCTGCAATAAGTCGATAGTCCGTTTGTTTTCGTCTTCTACCTCTTTCCTCAACTCTTGCTTTATGCTTCCTATGATTTCCACCAATTTATCTGCACTCATCGTCGCCGAAGAAGTGTTGGAGCCACTACCACGCGGTCCATAGTAATTACCTATAGTGACACCATGTCCAGCAACACGAACCCGACCTGGGTGCTCTGGACGGCCAATGGCAGTGTTCAGAATGTCTTCACGACCATGCGGGACAAAAGTTCCCTGTGTTGATTGTTCCTGCAAATCATCCTGTAACAATCACAACAAGTAAACTTATAAGTGTCATTACAACTTAAAATTTTTACGGGTGACATATATTGAGCTTACAATTTTGTCTGCGATTTCTTGAGCTGCAGCAGATGTCATTTGCCCAAATTTGTTAGTTCTAGCCTTCTTCCACTTCACATGTCTTGCAATAGGGGATGGAGGGTCGACGACCACATCTGTATTGTCAGTACCGTCACCTTGATTGACTCTTGACTTTGTTTTCTCAGCCATCAATTTTTTTTCAAGCACGTCGTACCCTCCACGAGAAAGTATGTGGGGACAGTCGTTGAATTTTTGAATTTCCTGTGCTTTTTTACGGATTCCCTGTCAACATTATTAAATACAAGTCAATATATCAAAACTTTGACAACAATTAAATAAGTTAAATGTTGAGTAAAAGCAATTCAATTTAAACCTTCCAAGTAGGTGTCTGTCGAGTCTTTGAAAATGCTTCCCATGTTTCTCGATCGAAACCATACTTAGCAGATGGATCAATGTTTTGTTGATCGTCTTTGTCATTGTATACATATCTGGAGGTCAGGGAGGACTTAAATTGCCTCCATCTTGTCGCAACCGTGGACATAACCTTCTTCTTCGCAGTTAAACCTTCAGGAATATCAAATTTGGCCTAAAATAATAAATACTTTTCAATCAGTAACTGCATAAACCAAATTTCCACAGGCATTAAATATACACAAAAGTAAACTTGTTACCAGTTGAGTGGACTTACCAAAATGTCATCCCATACAATAACTTTTAGAGTGTCGGGGACATCTTTCCAAGTAGCATGAACAATAGGGATTTTCTCCCGCGCCACTACCCCCAAGTAACTATGGAATTTTTCTTTATGCGGGCCAGATCCTCTACCAGTACTAGTGTTGACGTGGACAGTTGGTCGTGCTTGATATAAGCTTCGTGCAGTTAACCTTCGGAGCCTGGTAGTTTGTCTAGTCTTCCTTTTTGTGGTTGCACTAGGAGAATCTGGTGGTGGAGGGGATCTCGGGGGTGTTGTCATGGCTGCAATCAAAAAGAAAAATTAATTATGCCAACTTAATTGTCACAACATACAAGTATGAAATTGAAATTATAATGAAAGACAAATAATAGCAAATTGAAAATCACAATGGACAACATAAAGAAAAATTGGGTTATATACCACATTCAAGTAGCAATATTTTCCCATAAGCCTTCATCATGATCGATCCGATTTGCAAATACATCATCCTCCTCATTTTCAGCATTTACCGAAGGCATTTCTGTGCAGAACGTTGGGATGTCGTTAACATCAAGGGTTGAAGCATCAATATCGGGAGGGATACCAGTTGTTTTACCCTGAAGAACCACTGACCATCTCGTGTCACTGGGATCTTCAACGTAAAACACTTGTCTTGCTTGCGCTGCCAGGATGAATGGCTCGTCCTTGTAACCAATTTTTTGAAGGTCAACCAAAGTAAAACCCATTTTGTCTTGTCGGACACCAACATTTCCATTAACCCATTGGCACTTGAAAACAGGCACTCTAAATTCACCATAATCAAGCTCCCAGATTTCCTTAATTAGTCCATAATAAGGCATGGACGCTCGAATAGGATGATTATCTAATGCACTACTAAAGTGCTCCGAATGAGCATCAATCGTTACTCCACAGTTTTGCACAGTGTTGTTATCATCCTGGGATTTTGTGTAGAAAGAATAATTGTTGATATCATACCCCTTCCAAGTTAAGACATTGAGATTAGGCCCAACAGCTAACAATGATAATGTCTTAGAAGCGCTGTCGCTAGCAAATATTGTTTTCCTAAACCAATTGACGAAACTCTTATTGTGCTCTTGCAACACACGCATCATATTCATGCTTGGGTTACAAGCTGTAACATATTCTTTGTGAGCATCTATGTATGGTATAACTTCAGCTGTGTTGTTTAGTACATATAAATGTGCTTGTGACAGTTGCTGGCGATCCATGGTTACAACATTGAATCCTCGTGTCCCCCTACCTTGGTGGCTAGACTCGTGACGGCTTAGAGGAAGACCCACAGGTGAAGCATTTTCAATGTAGTCAGAACAAAACTCAATAGTTTCTTCTGCCACGTACCTTTCAACAATGCTTGCTTCTGGCCGATATTGATTCTTGGTATAACTTTTCAATACCTTCATGTACCGCTCCACCGGATACATCCATCGCAGATACACGGGCCCGCAAAACCGTATTTCTCGAACCAGATGAACAATCAAGTGAACCATTATGTCAAAAAAGGCTGGTGGAAAATACATCTCCAACTGACAAATGATAATCGAAGCCTCATTTTCCAATTCATCCAACTGTTTCGGGTCGATGACTTTGCTACAGATGGCATTGAAGAAAAAACACAATCGAGTTATTGCAACCCTTACTTTGTCAGGCAATATACCACGAATGGCAACAGGCAACAATTGCTGCATTAAAACATGACAATCATGCGACTTCAAACCAACCAACTTCATTTCAGTCACAGATACAAGGCTCTTGATATTTGAAGAGTATCCTTGTGGGACTTTAAGATTTTTCAAACAATGACAGAAACTTTTTTTCTCAGACGTTGACATCGTATGACATGCTGGCGGTAAATATGTTCGAAGCCCTTTTGACACTGGATGCAACTGTTGACGTATGCCCATTTCTGCTAGATCTTGACGACATTTCAGACCATCTTTTGTCTTCCCTTTAATGTTAAGCAGTGTCCCAACCAAACTATCACAGACATTTTTCTCAACATGCATAACATCTAAACAATGTCTCACATGTAAATTGCACCAGTAAGGCAGATCAAAAAAGATGGACCTTTTCTTCCAAATTTTGTTTGCCAAGCCATCCTTTTTTTGTGTCTTCCCATAGATAACGGCAATGTTGTTCACCCGATCAAGAACTTCAACACCTGACAAAGGAATCGGTGCACTGTCAATCTCAGATGTCCCATTAAAGGCTTTCTTCATTCGCCTATATGGGTGAAAAGGTTTTAAAAATCTTCGGTGTCTTGTATACACTGTCTTTTTGCCATGCTTTAATTGGATGTAACTTGTTTCTTTCTCACATATGGGACATGCATGGTGGCCTTTCACACTATATCCACTCAAATTACCATATGCTGGAAAGTCATTAATGGTACAAAATATCAAGGCACGCAACTTGAAGGTCTCATGAGCATTCCCATCATACAAATCAACCCCTTCTACCCACAATTTTCTGAGGTCTTCAATCAAGGGAGCAAGATACACGTCAATGTCATTTCCTGGTTGTCTTGGACCGGCTATCATCATAGACATCATAATGTACTTCCGCTTGATGCACAACCAAGGAGGGAGGTTGTAGATTATTAGCAAAACAGGCCACGAACTATGATTGCAGCTCAAGTTTCCAAATGGATTCATTCCATCCGAAGCAAGACCAACCCTTAGGTTTCTGGGATCTTGGCTAAACTCCGGATACAGCTGATCAATTGTTTTCCATTGAGGAGAATCAGCAGGATGACGGAGCAATCCATCTTTGATCCTGCCATCAGCATGCCATGTTAGATTTTTCGCGTCTTCTGCATTAGCAAACAATCGCTTAAACCTTGGTATTACTGGAAGATACCAACAAACTTTGGATGGACGATCTTTGTATGTGGTTGCATCCTCACCGCAATCGTTGGAATTCACTTTGTAGCGTGACACGCCACATGTAGGGCAATTGCGCAGTTCAGCATACTCATGCCTATACAAGATACAATCGTTAGGGCAAGCATGTATTTTTTGGTATTCCATTCCAACAGGACATAATATCTTCTTTGCCTCGTAATGATTCTTCGGTAGCGTGTTATCTTCAGGAAGCATATTCTTCAATAACAACAGTAATTCGTTGAAGCTTTTGTCACTCCACCCAAATCTTGCTTTCAAATTCACCAAAGCTAACACCCCTGACAACCGTGTATACTTAGTGCATCCGACATACAACGGTGTCTTTGAATCATTATCTAACTTTTCATAATATGGTGCATGTGTTTGCCTAAAACCCTCTTGTCCAAGATCGCGTAGCATGTCTTCTATACGATCACCAACTTCTTCATGAAATCCAACATTTCCAGGGGTTGATGACATTTCTGATAACTCACCATGCCATATCCATCTTGTATAAGTAGGACAGATACCATCACATATCAGATGTGTTCTAATGTCATCCAAAGATTTTCGTCGACCATTCAAACATTTCACACATGGACAGAAGTATACCCCACGAAAGTCTGGAGCATTTTGTTTGGCAAATTGCAAGAAATCTTCAACCCCATTCTCGTACTCTTCAGTTATGCGTGGTCTTTTCATCCAACTCCGATCCATATTTGGTGTACTGTCAAACGAGGTTCATTATCTGATATGCATGCGAACCTCTCTTTTTTATTGTAAAAAGGTGTGACCCTACCCCATTCAGGAAGACAGTTTTTTACTTCATTCAAACAAACAAGTTAAGGCGGTTATGTTAAATTTGACTAAATTTCGGCAGCATTTCGCTTTGGTCTCCAAGTACACGACATCAAAGCGGTGACATCAATTGACACCGCTCATGTATGCACCCAGAGAACAAAGCAAGATGCAGTGACCGAAATATAATCAAAAATAACACAACATACTTGACTTGTAAGTCAAAATGAAGTAAAAAAAAAATTGTCTTCCCAAACTGTCCAAACGGACAATTCAAGATTCAATACAACAATTAATCCAAACTATCCGTATTAATCGTTGTATTGAAGCTCAAACGGGGAACTATGGCTCACTCAATGAGGTAGAATGTAATAATAAACAATACTTACATCAGCGGCAAAAATATAATAGTTAACCACAGCAGTTTAAGAATGGCATACATACCTCTGCAGATGAGCAATATGACAGTATTTGTTGCAGTAACAGTGAAGGAGCAAGTACTTTTTGCCAATCCGTAACAGTCGATACCTACAAATTAAGAATAATTTAATATTTAATAGCACAACAAGATTACAATTGTGTAACAAAAAAAAATGAAACACACATACAACATATGGCTGTAAGGTAATTCAATAACACAAAAACATTAGTTCATTTTCAAGACTTCAGACTAACTTCTGTTTGTCTTGGGAAATAGATTTAGTGCAATCACATTTTCATGCATTCAATTTATTTTATATTTGTTCTAAATTTCAGTAGTTCAATTTTAAACAACTGAAATTTGGATTTCATTTTTTAAAATTAATTGGTCGAAATAAAATATGAATTATTCAATCTTCATTTGATAGTTCCAAGTTACTAAATGCATTGACAAGTGAACGCAGAGGATATGATCCTCTGCCTTAGTCTTTCAGTCAATGGTAGGTATTCTCACACAACCTTCCAAGCTAATTTTTAGGAATTGAAGGAAACGGGGTGATGTAGAGCCTTAGTTGCTTCTAGTTTTAAGAGCTACATGTGAACTTACTCTAGAATAAGGTAAGGTTAGTGGTACCCCTGATCCTGCCACTTTGTTTGCATAAGATTTGACACTTTCACATACATAATTTAATTGACACTTTCACATCTATTCATTTATAAGAGTATAAAGGCCTTTGTAATATTAGATTCATTATAGTTTCAAAACAGCTCAAAAGAGTATTTATAATGGCAGCTGTGTGTTATTCCTTGTGATAAGGTTAATCTTTTATTTTTATCCTTGTGTAAGTATCTGTGTTTTTCATTTGCTTTTTAAGCCTTGTGCAAGTTTTTTGGCCTATTAACATGTAGAGAATTCTAGAGACAGAGATTAAGTTCTTACTTACAGCATATAAATAAAGACTTACTGCACTATTATATCATAGGGAAACTTCTTTATGCAAGAACTATTACTTTCTTCTCCTTTGAGAAAAATGAAAATTTAAAAAAGTATAGACAAAGTGCTTATCACTTTTTTCGTGTCTTTAAAACACGGCCTTTATTTATATCACACAAAGTATAAACAAAGTCACAAAACACTTTAAAAAGATACTAGTAAGCCCATACAAAAGCTCAAATACCATTTATCACTGTTGGTATTTTCCTTACTTCCTCACATCTTATCCAATGTGTGTGTCCAGCTGTTGGTAATGCTAGAGTAAGTTCGCAGGGGCATGTAAGATTATGGATGATAAATTGATAATTAAATATACATTTTTGTATAAAAATTAAGCTTAATGTCACTTTTGTTCTATTAAGTTTATTTTAGTTTCATTTTGATATGTTTTCAACAAAACGGATCGTTTTTGTATTTTTTTTGGTTTTTTTCTAAAACATTTAATTCTGTCAATGTTTTAAATTTTAAAACAATAAATTTTAAATAGTGGTGATTAATTAAAAATCATTACTATCTTTATTTTATTTTAAAAATTATAAAACAATCTAATTCCTAACCTCTTTTCTTTCCTAAACACCAACAGTCATTACTTCACCCCTCCCCCCACCATGCCCACCACCTTGCCCCCGAGTTCCTCCTCTAGCATGCCTCCCTTGTCGCCTCCTTCTCCCATCAATTTGTTCACAAAATCACAAAACATACTAATCATGCCACTACCATCTTTAAGCTTGTTGCCTAAAGTAGATGACGAAGCAAATCTTAAGACAGACATGGATGGATTAACGGGGGTAAATGAAGTGAATGTTTTCATACCAAGTGACAAAATTGTATTTGTTACCATTGGATTCAATGTTCAAAAGTGTCATTCAAATAAACCAAAGCAAAACTGCCAATTCATGAACAATGGGATGATGGCAGCCGAAATGAAGAACGTAAGTTTTGAATGGTACTAGAACAAAGGTCCTTAAGTATGGCAGTATGGTGCAAGTCTTTCTGCAAGACATTTATTTGAGAGATGCTTTTGGGTAATTGGGAAAGGATGGCAGCTGCAGGGAATTATAAAATAGGTGCAACACATTTTCAATCATTGTATTGGGTTCAGGTGGTCCCTAATATAATGGGTGCAGGACATTTGCTATCACAGTGGGTGTGGTTGGTGATGTATGTAGAGGCTTCGAGGAGAAAGTACTGGTTTATTGTGATGGGATTATTACCCAATTGCATGTGGAATTGTCCAGCAATCAACTCCATAGGTCTGTTAAGCCTCCTATTTTTTCAAGTTTTGGAGACATAGCCTTGGCAATTGGAGAAAAGTCTTAGAAGTAGTTGTTGTATGCAATGCCTATGCTTTAGAGTGGTGCAGAACTCGCTGCAGATATATATGCTGCTGATGACAATATGACAGAATACACTAATTGTTTGACAAATGGAATTCTAGAGGCATACTCAGGGATCTTAGAAGGATTTAAAGGTTCCCCAAAGACCCAATTTCTAATGTCTTAAATATGCTCGTTTGCCACTGTTCATAAATAAAAGCCGCTGAAATTTGTTTCTTATATTAAATCTTTTAATATAATTTGAAGACCAAATTGATAACTAAGAAACATAAAGCTAGCCTGCAAATACATTTATTTATGAGCATTCATTTCTGAACATTCCCCTCATTTTGAAGCTGCTGCCTCTTAAAGGTTATTATTGGACATTTGAATGAAATTAATTTTGTCAAAATTTTGTTAAAGAGAGCTACCAGTTAAATTAGGAAACTTAACATAATATATTAATTTTTTGTAAAATTAGCCATGAGAGTTCAAAGATCTAAACGACAACTTTATATATCCATCTTTATGAGTGAAATTTCTTCAAATCTTGAATAAATGAACAAAAGAAGTAGGCAATATAATTAGCTATAAAGAAAGGAACCAACCTCTATTCTTGGAATTGGATGACCGTGAGTTGTGATTTGTCTTTACTTGTCACTATTCCAAATCGTAAGCAATAAACTGAATGTGAGAAAAAAAAAGAGCAGCTTTAGGAAGAAAGCTGAAATATGTTGTCAAGCTAAACATGATTTAAGCATATGGATGATGTACTACTAGTCCGAAGAAGACCAAGATCAAGTTAAAAAGCAACAGAATACTGAGAGCATGACGAAAGAAACCAGAAAACATACTCGATCACAAATGATCCTCCCTGTTTGAGTGTTTGGAATGAAAAAATATCTTAAGTTTATCTTTTTTTAAATTATGTAAAAGCTAATTTTAAAAAAAAATATGATATGTGACCAACTCTGTAAAAGTCTTTCACTGTCTTTGCTTTTATGTTTGCCTGATACATGACAGTGAGATTGACAAGTTTGGTAGAGGGAGATAATTTGATTCCTTTAATTTTTCAATTTAAGTTGCAGTTTGCATGTGAATTGTATATGTGAGAAAAATGGATTATAAAAGGTTGGTCTATCAAACTCAACCTAACAAAAGTGAATTAATTTGATTCGATTAGTTTAAAATTTAATAATAATTTTTTGGATCATAATAATATTAAATTTATGAAAAGTTTGATTACATTAATATTAAGTTGAACTCAAATATTGTATAGTTACTATAAGTGGATCAAAAGTTCTCTCAGTTTAATTAATAATATAAAGTTTAAATTGTGAGCATATAGTTTATTAATTACCCGACTTATGATTTTGTACCAAAAATGTCGGGCAGGTAAACTTCATAGAGTAGACCCAAACTCTGTTGAAAAAGACATTATAGTTACAATGTATTGATCTAAAATTAATTTTAATTGAGTTGTTAAATGTCTAAAAAATATATAAAGGAATTATCTGAATCATAGCTCTCATACTGGAGGTTAGTTTTTCAAGTTGAATACTCGAGCGCAAATCTGATAAAATAAATTCCTCATGTTGCATACTGATATAGTACATATGCATAGTTAATTGTGAGAAGAAGGGCCAATCAAATGAAACTGGAGAAACCAGATCTTCCTTTTTTACAAAATAAAACGTTCAGTTCTATTAATCAGCATTTTTATGCAATTGTAAGAGCAGATGTAGTTTCAGAAAACAGAAAAGATTTAATTTTACTTGAGTTGGGCCCATTTTGAACTTTAAATTTTAACAACTTGAAGTCCAAGTGACTGAGACTTTTGGAAGCTAGAATATTGTTGTCAAGCAGCATTCTTGGACCAGATTAAGGCTTTAGAAACACTTAAATATATTGCAGCATGAAGGGAAAAAAAAGGGTTCTCTACGTTGAACAGACAGGTTTCTTATTTGAAAGTAGAATTGTAGAGAAAGCTGCCAAGTGTTGGACTCAAATATCCTTTTAATTCTTGATACAAATAATAAAAGAAATAAAGGAAATATATTTTAAGAAATTAAAAACTACAGTACAAGCCAATGGAACCATAGGAGGTTCATCAGGCCCATGAAGTTCCAGTGACCATCCCAACCACCTCTAGGCGGTTAAATCAGCTTGTTCCTGAAGCACAATCACTGTTCACATGTTTATGTGCATTTTTGCTGGAGGAGTTTTTCCAGCATGTGTACACCATGTGCAGCTGTTAGCCTTGCCATTGGTGTCACTCTGTTTGTTGATGACTTCCCAGTTAGTTCTGGGGGAACAGTTGCACAAAATCTGCATTTGTGCCAATACCCTCTTTCTAGAGTTTTCTTGTCTATCATGGATCCCATGCCAGACAATGAATCCAGCAGTATTGGGTCCTCAAACAAAGGCCCCTGTGTCCTTTATTTTTTCTTCCAATCCTACCTAAATGTTGAAAAAGCTTAATGGTAGGAACTATTTGTATTGGGTCACAGTTGTTAAGATTGGTTTTGTGGCCAAATATTATGATCACTTAACCAAGGCTGAGGAAGCCTCTTAGGTATTGCTTATTCCTTGTCTTGCTTCTTTAATTCCTCCCTGTTCTAGAAGGGTCTCCTCCGTTATAGTCTCCTCCTAATCCACCTCTTCTCATAACTTATCAGCATTGTCTAGGTCCCATGCTAGTCAAGGAACCTCCCGTTGAAAGTTCAAGTGACTCACATCCAGTCTTAATCTCTTATGTCATGTCCATTGAAAGGTTATTCAATTTCTTAATTCTCCTAGTGATGCTCATTGGGATGTCGTGGTTAGAAACCTGAAGTCATTCTGATTTTATTTCATATATTGATGCAAATTAGGTAAGTTGCCCGACTAACAGTCGATCTAATTCAGGTTACTGTGTTCTTAATAGATGTAATTTCACTTCATGGAAGAGTAAAAAGCATAATGTTGTAGCCATCTATTCAAAGGTATACTAAGCCATGGCCCTCATCACATGTGAACTCATAGGGCTGAAGCAACTCTTCCAAGAGCTAAATTTTGTAAAGTAGGCCCTATGAATACCATAGGTGATAATCAGGCATCCTTGCACATGTGCATTTAGATTGACTGTCACTACACAATTTGTTGGTTCTATTCTATTGATTAACCAGCAGATCTTCACTAAATCTCTTTGTGGACAGAGGATATCATATGTATCAAGATAGATGAATATGAATTATAAGCATCGAGTTGGGGGGGAATATTGAGATTACAATAGGATTGTTGAGGTTATGATAGCATTGCATTGAGATTTTCAGATATAAGCTGAGATTGTGCTACAATATTTGATTTCATAGTAATTAATTCCCCTTTATTTTCTGTACATAATTAGCCAATTAGGCTGAAAATCTTGCAGATCTTTTATTCTTTCCCTAATTATGGGAAACCCATTGTATATTGTTTCACTGTTTCTATATATGATATGGATGACATGCTCACTCCCAAGCAAGTTTTCAAACAATCTCATAGTTTCCTTCAGATTCAAGTGATAGAACACACAACACAAAATTATGTTGAAGTGACAGTGCAAATAAGATATACCAATAATGTTTAACAATCTACTTCACACATGGATGCATACCCTAACAAGCAAATTACCTTTTAAACATAAATAAACACTTCTAATCAGGTTTGGCCATTCATACTTCATTTACATTATTGAGAATTTTTTAAAACCTAAAAAATGGCTACTTTCCTGTTTCACATTTAGCTTCCATTTATAACTTGGACATATGGAAAAGGGGAAAGTGAGGATTAAAATCAAAGCTAAGAATATTAAAAGAAGTCAATTATAAAGGCATTATTCTAAGTTCTAGAGTTGGTTCTAAATCACTAAAATGGGAGATTGAAGAAAAGTAATAATAACATAAGAGACTTACAAATGCAATGAATTCATGGTCTTTGCTCCTCTTTGAAGAGTTATTTCATAAGTGCGGTCACAAAGATCTTGCAAAAATAGTTCTAGAGCTTTAGCTGTAATGCATTCAAGAGCAATGTCAACAACATGTATATGACAAACAAACAACCAGCAGCCTGAAGTTAACAACAGAGTAAGTCAAAGCAACTCACAAACTAAAACAGGCACAGCGAGTGCTATCTTTCCAACATCCTCATCAGCTTGCATTATCTTCTTTATCCGAGCCTGCAATTTGAAGATCTCATCACATCAAATAAAGTGTTCTTTGACAAGAGCTCACTCCTTATAATACTTAATAAACAAGTAGAAGAATTTAACAGAGTCCAAATTACAAACTAACACCCTTATGAACATTATATAATTCAACTTAAAACTTGATTAGAAGTTTATAGAAGTGGTGTCTCTCTCTGTCTCCCTAAATTCTCCCCCCTCTTGAAGTAAGGAAAAATCATTATGTCTCCCAACTCTCTAATAGATGGTAGTTACTGTAAGTATTTTATTAACTATACATGATGACTCTGTATGCTGTGAAAGTATAATGGATTAAATTGCTAGATAACTGATAAAAGCAACACATTTTATTAGAGAGAAATAGGTATAAACCCCAATTACAAAGATCAGAATCACTCAGAAAAAATTACTGGAGGTTAGCCAAAAGAATATAACCAACTCCAGAAACATACATGTAAATAATTTTCCTTTTCCCCTTTCCTCTCTTTTTATTGCATTTAAATAACAATACTATATCTCAGGGCAATTAAATATCCTGTTTCTCCTGGCAAATAACAATACTATATCTCATGTTTACTTCCTACCTTGACAGAGCTTCCAACTTCCTCTAGTTTCTGCATTAGTAGCAGCTCCCCAAAGGATTAGGATCATGTTTCAATGACATTGATGGAGACATCTAAAAATCAAAGAAAACAACAATGGGTGAGAGAGAGAATGAGACAACAAGTAAGCAGCAAGAACAATGAGTTCTAAGTTCTAAGCGATATAAAGGTACATAGTCCTATTTTTTTATTTTTTTTCCACTCACCTAGTCTTATTAGAGCAAAACTGTAGGCACAATCCTATTTTTTTTTATTTTTTTTCCAACAAGAGCAAGTTAAACACAAACTAAAACTTAACACATTCAAACAACTAAAACATCATGTGTTTTCGTACTGTGGGGAATGTGTTGCTGGTGTAAGAGATGAGCAAAATAGAATCCCACCACTACACATAGAGTTTGGTCCACGCTTCTTTCCGAATCCCACCACTACAATCAAACAAAAAGCAAAATTAAAACCCATTTCACGAAATCCCCAAATTCACAATCTCTACTATTCTAACACAACAAAATCGAATTTTTCAGTAGAAAATGGGAAAAAAAAAGAAAAACTAAGGATGTTGAACATTGTGGGTATAGGCATCTGAACACAACCCTTACCTCTTGGAGCAGCAACAATATTAGGGTTAGGTGTTTTCGTTCTCACAAAAACCCTACCCTTCACCGGAGACGGGTCAGAGCACAGGTTGGGAAATGTCCACGACGAGCTTGTGGAGGTCAGGGCAGGGTGAAGGGCGAGAGTGAGATGTATGGAGGTCACGGCAAGGTGAAGGGTGAAGGGCGAAAGGGCATGCGCGTACCAAGACTGAAGCATAAATAATTAATAAAAATAACTACAAATGAGACAAAGGCGGTTTTCGTATAAAACCGTAGTAATAGGCTAACAAACAAAGGCGGTTTTTATAAAACCGCCTTCGTAATGTTTGTATCAAAAGCGGTTTACAAGACCCGTCGTTAAGCTTTATAAAAAGTTGGTATTAATTTCAAAATTGCCACCGCAAGCTATATTACATCGATTATTTCATAACCGACTTAGATTCAACGATGTTGAATCACACTTGTGTAGTAGTGCATGTAACACAACTTGAAACCGTAAGAATTGAACCCTTTAACCAGTCTTCATTTATAGCAGCACTTTTCCCTGGAATATGGATTAGAGGATGCCATAAATTTCTCATAACTGGTCCTTTGTAAAGTGTCATGATCAAAACACCAGCTAAGGAGATCATGGTCCCAATAACTTTTGCTATACCACGAGGATGTTGAAGATCAAGAACCTCAAACCTACATTTAACTCAACTCTTTTAAGAATCAGATAAAAAAAATTAAATATAATGACTTGTGTTTGAAAAGTCCAAATTCGTGCAGATAAAGAATTAAGCAAACCCGGGTGCCACTGCAATGATGAAGGTAAGGGAAGCTATGGTGTTGACCATGGAAGCAACAAATGTCGGATTTGTGTAGTTCAGGCTTGCAAAGTACATATTAAGAGTCACACTAACCCTGAAATATTTTAAGGTTAGACAAATCAAGTTTTGATTACTTCCCTATGGTGTAGAATTGTAGCAGCATGCATTGTCCTTACCCTAACAGAGAAAGCACAAAAATTTCCATGAAAAGAGCAAATGTCAGCTTTGGTCTTGCATTTCTGCAAGAAAACAAAAGTTATAGTCAGATACATGATAAAAGTTATAGGATCATACCAAATTCAATTGTTCAGATAAAACAAATTTATTAAGAATGTAAATGCTAAATTTGATGTTAATAAAATGCTCTTCCTCATAGATATCGCTGAATTGACTATGAAATTATACAATAAGCAATTATAAGTTATGTTGACAAAGTCATGACATAAAAGCAGTAGGCCCATGGAATGCAAATGTGTCATTGAAATGATCCAAGACCAAACCTAAGCCTAGAAATCCTAATAACTTGTGGCCTCCAAGTCGCAAGATAGCAACCCTAACCATGCTACAAGGCTCACCCTCTCCAGATTAGACAGGATGGCCCAAAAAAAATAACTACCCATGAAAACCAACAATGATTCACAATTCATTATATATATTGTAAGATGCTAATGACTCGACGATATGGAAATGGAGCTGTTTATTAATTTAGAAAAAATGAGGCAACACAACTACAGAAAGAAAATTGGTTATAATTCAATAATAGCTCAAAGAGACAAGCTCACAACAATGCTCGAGACTTATGAAAACATCAACTCACCTTGTATGAGAGAAGTTCTTCAAGTAGTTTATCTTCATTTTCTTCACCTGGATATTCATCAGAGCAATATTTATTTGTGAACTTTATGAATCAAATCTATATTTAAATAGAGTAAAGAAATGCTTTACCATATTCCTGAATTACTTTAGAAACCATTTCTCTAGAAAATCCCATATTGACGAAGTGGTCAAGTACCTTGGAATTAGCCAAAACTGCAGACGAGCTTGCCTGAAGGGGGAGAGAATAGGACATTAGTAGCTAAAAATTAATACATGTATGAATTACAAAAAATCTAAACAGTAAAATAGACATTATAAATGAAAAATAGTTTTGTATGGTTTCAATTCGTAAGGTTTATTTTCTTTTTCTGCATTGACCTGCAAGGTTAGTTTATCATTTTGGTTTATCATGGTTAGTTGGTTATCAAGTACACCAGCAACAATAGGAATTAGAGAAGGCCAAAAGCCCAACAGAAAAACTTATAGTTGCCAAAGACAAAGTATTTTGCATTATCGTTGTCTTTCTTGTTATATATCCTCTGAATTCTTAATATTCAACCACTCATAACACAGAAAATGAATAAAGTGTCTAAAAGCTTACCTCTCCAGCATCCCCATTAGGAAGGGTTAAACATGAAGATGAAGAGTTATAGTTCTCAATTTCAAGCTCATCATCAGTATTCCAATCAAAATCATCTCCTCCTTGCCAATCAAAATAAAAAGGTTTTTTTTGAACCACATATATATTCTCCCAAAGAAAACTAACAATGAGGACACCTAAAGAACCAAAATATGCTCATACCATCTTCAACCTCTCTCAGCTTCTTCTGTGCAGAATACAAGATATATTTAGGCTGCCCAAGCACATAAGTAAGAGAATTAGCATCACACAAAAACTGAGCTAATCAAACACAAACCTAAAATCATGCCAAACCCTAAACAAATGAGTTCATCACCGATTACAAATTCAAACAACACCGAAGAAATTCACAAACCACAATTGGAATCCTAACGGTCTAAGAATGCAAGAGCGTGAATTCCTACCTCTGCACAAAACACACAAAAAAATGCACGTCAACTCAAATTCAACCTTGTAAAATTACACAAAATTAAACAAAAATAAATAAAGAAGTAAAAGAGAGAGTGAGAGGGAGATCAAACCCTTGTTCGCATATGAATTTGACGAAGAAGAAGAACTTGCTAGTGGTGCGAGTAACTAGAGAGAGAGAGAGAGAGAGAGAGAGGGTTTTGAAATTTGTAGCAGCGTGCACAACAAACAGCCAATAATTATACTTTTAAAAATCGAAATCATTTTTTTTAAAAAAAGGAAAATGTACCTGAACTGAAGTGAGATTGTTGAGCTTTAGGTCAAGCTTTTCCAACTTCACAAAAGTGCCCAAGCACGTTATCTGGGTAAGTTACAAAGTTAAAAAAGTAAGTATTTTTGTTGCATAAAAGTGTAAAGGGGAACAGAAAACAAAATGGTATTTCACGATAAACCTCACATTGTAAAGAACTTGGCAAGTAAAGAGTGGTCACGGAAGTTGCTTCTTCGGAGAAGGGTGTCTTCAAGACCTCTTCAGAGCTCAGTCAGAAGACGAAAGGTTGAACGGAGAGCACGACACGGAAAATGGGTACTGATGGCGCAGGAGAGTGGGGCTGCTAGCTAGGGCGCGTATATTTCTGAAACAACAAAAGTGGGAATATCAGGAGACGCGAATGCAAAGAAACACGAAACAAAAAGCACGTGTGCGCCACGTGCAGTCATTATTGATACAAAGACGGTTCTCAGGAAAGGACCGTCTTTGTATGTTAATTACTTACGCTACAACAATGGGTTTCAAGAAACGTCGTCGTTGTCTTTCTTTTAATTACGATTATGTCATCGCCTAACTTACTAAGACGGTCCTTTAGAACCATCGTAGAATCAACGACGTAAAAAACTGTTTTATTAGTAGTGGGGGTGTCTGGGGTCAAACACTATTTGGCTGTATGTTAAACTTTTCCCTTTGAGAAAATTTTCCTGTCTCTCCAGCACGAGTAAAACTACTGACCCAACCACAACTGCATGTAACAGTATTGATCATTGACTTTGGCAAGACACGGTCATAACAGCCAATGTATTCAAAATCACTTTCTCTTTCCTGCAAGCAATTTTTCCTTCATCCATGGTCATAACAATCTGTCATATGCTATGTTTTCTTACTCATTTGATCAACTATGCAGTTATTTTTTGAGAAAAAGAAAATCCTTTGAACGGAATCAGACGGAAAAACAAACAAATTATTAGTCTACTCATAAAGAGTAGCCCTTTCAAAATGTTACAGTAATCAATAAACCTGGCGATGAGTTTGATTCTGTGATCATAAAATCCAAACTGTTAGGTGAATTCATTTTAAATGTGGTTCTTATTCTTGTTGATTCCATAAAAAGGAAATGTTGATTTATGAATACAGGCTTGACAAACGCATCATGCTTGACTTGAAATATCTATTTTGAGTCTTCACATATAATTTCAACATCTTTTAATGTTGAAACAATATTCCATAAAGGCAAGTAGATGCAAGTTGTCGAACGGCATTTACAGCATTTAATGTATGACGTAGACGTATGTTATTGAACAGTTTAACATTATCAATCGTGAGAGTACCTGGGAATTTCTTTGACATCGTCAACAACCTAATTAAGGGCATGTTCAGTAAGAATGAAAATGGAGAAGAAATAGGGAGGATAGTGAAAATATAAGAGAAATGAAAAAAAAAATTATGCATATTTGGTAGATGTGAAATATGTGGGCAGAAAAAAGGTGTGTTTCTCCTCAAAAGTAATATAAAGAGTAAATTATACAAATCTTATGGGAGATTTGATAAAATTACATAAGCCTCTCCTATGTTTTTTTACCTTTCTTTTACCCCTTCCTATAAACAGTGTTAAGTTTCTGTCAATCATATATTAAAAAAAATACTTAAAAAAAAAAATACTGCATCTTTTATGGTAAACCTATTTTGAGGAAAGAATAGACAACCTAAAGTATGATGCCGATTTCTTTTCTCTTTGCTCTTGAGTAAGCAAATAACAATATAAGGACACAAGGGCATTTAAGGAAAATAAAATTCATTAAAAGTTAACGTGACTAGCACACGATTGCTTCCTGTTAAACATTAATGCCTCATTTGGTGGTTAGAATAAAATATGATAGAATATCGAGTAGGATAAGGACAAGATATAATAAGAATATGATATGTTGTAATTATATCCAATTGTTTGGTGTGCATCAAATAACCATAGCATCTGCTCAAATTTTAAAAATACTGTTTCATTAAAATTACTTATAATTTTCTAAAAGTAATATTTTAAATTTTTTGTTATAAATTTATTTTTTTAAAGACTAGGATAATTATAAAAAATTAATTTTAACTAAACAGTAAAAACTATATATTGTATAAAATTAATATATTACTGTATAATATACATATTTATATTTTGTTACTATATTTATATTTACATATGTTATATAAGTTAATTTATTACCACATATATAAAGAGAGAAAGAGAAAAACTCTTATCTTATCATGTTGATTATAATCTAGTTCCATCTCCATCAAGATAAAAAAATACATTAGAGCAATCATATAGATGAACGACAAGATAATACTATCGCATCTTATTAGTGCAACAAACAACGGATTACAATATGGTAAGATAATTATCCTATTTGATCCCCTCTTATCTTGGCTACCGAGCACGCTCTAGACGATGTTAAAGTGTGAGGTGAACATTTGGAGGGATTTTCAAAACGGAGGGGAGACTCGTAATTTTGTCGAACCTCTCTAGGAATGTTTATGTAATTTACTATAGTATAAATGAACAATACCATTTTTCCCTTTTTTTCCCATTTCTCTTTCCTAATTCAATATATATATATATATATAAACCAAACACTTCTATTTTTATTTATTTAGTTTTTAGTTTTTTCTATTAATTTAATTTCTCTCTTCACTATTTCCATCAATCTTATTCTTTTTTTCTCTACCAATCACACCCATTATTTATAGATATTAAAAAAGTTGTAACGAAAATATAGATCTTTTCTAAGAAAGTACAAGGTTCAAAAGCATTGAATTTTTGGAGTAGAGGCTTATTCTGGGATATCATCAAGACTCAAAAGTCAATGGTGGATCTGATGCTTACGCTCAGTTCTACTCATCCTCGTACTAAATTAAGAAAATTGGAATACACACGTTGAGGAGGAGCACACTCCATCGTATCCATAAAAATGTAACTTTATGCATAATTGTAAACATAATTTAATAAGAATGGAGGCGAGATGGCGAGCTGCAGATTGTTTTAGTTACGGGAGCTATGTTGAGCTAAACATGCCTTAATTCGACTTTATGACAATTAATTCATTTCAAATTCAACTTGTATTTGATATGTACCATTATTTCTTCGGTTCTTGTTCAATATTCTTTAAAGGATTTTTCTTAAACTTTACCTATATGTGATGAAATAGACTTCCCTGGTTTGCTTCTGCTAAAAACTATAAAACAGTCATGAATGATACAAAAATGGGGACGCGTGAGAATTAGTCTCTATTAAGATTTGAGGAAATTTTAATGGTTGAGAAGTGAGGAAAAGAAATACAGTTGGCTCGATTAATGAAGACTTTGAACTTAATATTGGACAGTTTTGTTGGGCTTGACATATACGTTGCTGCCAACTACAGTTGACTCTATCTTCTCACAACAATTGGAACCGATCATCGTTAAACTAAAACGTGTTTATTCCGCTATGAACCATCCCATAAACAACTTGCTTCTGCATCTGGTTCAACTCTCATTGTAATATATGGTCATTTTTTGCCACTGTGTTCCAAGAGTGCTTACTCAACGTTAAACCTCATTTTCCCTAGTTTATTAGTCATTATTGATTCGACAACATAATGACGCATAGCATCATAATGTTATGTATTTGGTTCTTTTTATCTTCCTACATGTTTCAAACTTCCACTTCACTAGACAGTTTAGCAGTGAGTCAATCCATCCGAGATGGCGAGACTTTGGTTTCAGCTGGTGGAATTACTAAAGTGGGTTTCTTTAGCCCGGAAAATTCAACAAGACGATACTTGGGTATATGGTACACAAATTACCCTTCAACAGTGGTATGGGTGGCTAACCGAAATGCACCTCTTGAGAAGAACTCAGGAGTTCTGAAACTCAACAAAAAAGGGATTCTAGAGCTTCTCAATGCAACTAATAGCACTATTTGGTCATCCAACATATCAAGCAAAGCAGTGAATAATCCAATTGCTTATCTTTTGGATTCGGGAAATTTTGTCTTGAAAAATGGACAGCAATCTAACCAGGAGAACATCTTGTGGCAGAGTTTTGATTATCCATGTGATACGTTGATGCCGGGAATGAAACTTGGATGGAACTTAGAGACGGGTCTAGAAAGATCTTTATCCTCTTGGAAAAGTGTTGACGATCCTGCGGAGGGAGAATATACTTTAAAACTTGATCTGGAAGGATATCCTCAAGCAGTTATACACAAGGGACCTGAGATAAAGATCAGAAAGGGGCCATGGAATGGCCAGTCTTGGCCCGGATTTCCAGATCCAACTCTTAAAATATCACAAATATTTGTGTTCAATGAAAAAGAGGTGTCTTATAAATTCAAGCTTCTTGATAAATCCATGTTCAGCATATATACGCTGACCCCTTCTGGCACCGGAGAAAGCTTTTATTGGACAACTGAAACAAGTAACCAACAAGTCTTCTTGACAGGAGGGAAGGATCAATGCGAAAATTATGCCTTTTGTGGTGTAAATTCTATATGCAGTATCGATAATGACGATTCAACCTGTAATTGCATCACAGGATATTCTCCCCAGTTTTCTGAATACTCCTCAATTTCGCCTAATGGTTGTTTCCCAACAATTAAATCTAATTGCAATGACAGTCACTCAGATGACTTCTTGAAGTACAAGCACATGAAATTGCCAGACACATCTTCATCATGGTTTAGTAAGACCATGAATCTTGAGGATTGCAAGAAGTTGTGTCTGGAAAACTGTTCTTGTGTAGCATATGCAAATTTAGACATGCGTGGTGGAGGAAGTGGCTGTCTACTTTGGTTTAGTAATCTGGTTGACATGAGAAAATTCTCTCAATGGGGACAAGACCTTTATGTCAGAGTCCCTGCTTCAAAACTAGGTACTCAATTCTATTTAATTGATTTCTTTTTATTTATGCCTTTTGTTTCATCGTTTCCTTTTCCTTGTTTCATTTCCCTTTTATTATTGCAATATTAATCTAAGAGAAAAGTGAGGGGAGCAGAGTAAGGTGTTGAAAACTTGTTAGGAGAATGAGACAAACATTTTGGTATTGCAGCTCGAGATGCCAAGCAGAATGGAGACATTAAATGAAACATGGAGCTTATTTGAAGATGGGATGCAAAATTTTGCTATCAAATACACCAAAACCTATTAACGATGCATGTTATTTGTGATATGGCATTTACTTTCCAAATTAAATATATTGTGTTCTGTACTGGAAAAGACTGTAGAAACTAGACACACTTAGCTCCAATCAATAGAGTTATTGTAGTAAGAGTGGTGACTAATGATGGTCTTCATCTTACAGGTCATGTTGCAGCTGCCAATGGAAACCTCAAGAAAAAGATAGTGGGAATCACTGTTGGTGTGACTATTTTTGGATTAATCATAACATGTGTATGCATATTGATACTTAAAAATTCAGGTATGTCAGTAGATTTCATTATCATTTATTACAGGCAATTAGGCATACAAAAATATGCATATTATGTATCAATGTTCATGTACTGATTTTTTCCAACCAATCAGGGGCTGCAAGAAAAATTTACGGCAAACATTACAAAAACATACAAAGGAAGGAAGACATTGATTTGCCAAATTTCAATTTATCAGTCTTAGCTAAAGCCACTGAAAACTTTTCAACCAAAAACAAGCTTGGAGAAGGTGGCTTTGGACAAGTATACAAGGTGATAAAGAAAACTGATATCCATAACTTATTTTTTGCTACAAATTAACTTCCTAATTATAGCAGAAGATTGTTTTTCAGGGCACACTGAGAGACGGCAAAGAGTTAGCTGTGAAAAGGCTTTCAAAGAAGTCTGGACAAGGGTTGGATGAGTTGAAAACTGAAGTGGTGTTCATTGCCAAACTTCAGCACCGTAATCTAGTAAAGCTTCTTGGTTGCTGCATTGAAGGAGAAGAAAAATTGTTGATTTATGAATACATGGCCAACCAAAGCTTGGATTACTTTATCTTTGGTTGGAGTCGTTACAATTTATTCTATACATCTATGACAATATTCTTAATTCTTATTAGTAGTTCATGAAATTATTAAGGCTGACACTGTTATGCTAATCACTTGAGTGTATTTGACTAGATAAAACCAAAAGAATGTTGCTAGATTGGAGTAAGCGTTCCAAGATTATTAGTGGCATTGCTCGAGGACTTCTGTATCTTCATCAAGACTCTAGGCTAAGGATTATTCACAGGGATCTAAAGACTAGTAATATTTTACTAGACACAAATTTTGAACCCAAAATATCAGACTTTGGCGTCGCTCGATCATTTTTGGGAGATCAAGACGAGGCAAACACAAATACGATTGTTGGAACATAGTAAGTTTCCTTTTGATATTAATTCTTTGTCTTTCCACTATCAAATTTTAATCAATCGGGTAAATTTTATTTTCAGCGGTTACATGCCTCCTGAGTATGCTGCTCGTGGACATTTCTCAGTGAAATCAGATGTCTTTAGTTATGGTGTCATAGTACTAGAGATTATAAGTGGGAAGAAAAATAGGGAATTTTCAAACTCAGATAACTTCAATAATCTTCCTGGACATGTAAGCATCCTGATCTTACTATGTTGCTAAGTAGCATGAAATGAATTATTTTCATCCTAGTCATTAAATTCTCATAATCTTAGGCATGGAGATTATGGACAGAAGAGAGAGAACTGGAACTGTTGGATGAAGTGTTAGGAGAACAATGCACGACCTTTGAAGTCATACGATGCATACAGGTAGGTCTCTTATGCGTGCAACAAAGACCAGAAGATAGGCCTGGCATGTCATCAGTGGTTTTAATGTTGAATGGTGATAAATTATTGCCAAAGCCAAAGATTCCTGGATTTTATATTGAAAATAATATCACATCTGAAACAGTTAATGAACATGCCGTCACAGCTTAGATGCAAGATAGAAAATCTAGGCAAGAAGATGTAAGGGTTTCACCTTCTAATGTAGTATATGTGTTATTTGAGCATACATAATTAGTGATTGTTCTATTACTAACTCCATTGCCTTTGTCATGTATTGAAACAGATAATTTAAAAAAGAAAAGAAATCTATTAAGACAAGAATTGTTAATTGTAATTTGTAATAAAATATGTTTTTGAACCTTCTCCAGTTTTTGACAATTTTTTTACGGAAAGTGGATTGGAGAGTCACAATAGAATATGCTTGTGACGCTTGAGTACTATTGCCTAAGGTGCAAAACTTAAACTTTGTTCCCATTGACTGCTCAAAATGCTCTTTTGTTATCAGAAGAATGTTGTTAGAGATTAGGAAATTACAATTTTTCACACTTGAAAATCTTAAGTAGCTTAAAAACTATTGTATAAGTGTTCAAAAGCTAGATTTACAAATCTTGTTTGTTAAAAAAAATGATTCTAGAAACTAATAGCAGCTAGATTGTTTTATACATAAACTTATAAAGGTGTTTCTGAAAGTTGAAAGCAATTCAGTTCTAATTGGGGATGCGGATCACACTTTTTGTGGCATGATATTCAAGGTCATATATATCATCACATATAACTCCATAAATAATTATCAACAGAAAGTATTCAACAACTTATGAACGCAACACCTTATGATTTCACTGACATCTCCACGAAATGACGTAAAACATCCCATTTTGGACAAAAGTGGCACGTGCCCAAAACCATGTGGTGGATAGTGGTCTAGTCAGGAACATATTCGGATGGGGGTTTCACCATTGTGAATCAAGATTGCGAAGTCCCACTCTTGTGGAATTGTCACTACTAAAAAATTATTCTTTTACGACGCACATTCTAAGGTGGTTCCTTAGAATCGTCTTATAATGTACTTCGGTGGCATTTTTGTAATTAAAGCGTAATTAACTACGACGGTCTTTAACACCCGTCTTCGTAGTTACGGCACGATGACATTTTCGTAAATTTTACAATTCCTTCTACGACGGTGTGTTTAGCAAACCGCCTTTGTTAATTTTAAAAACAATAAATTAAAAATTCTTGAAGCTCAGTTGACGCGCGTCGCAAACCCTAGAATCCAAGCTTCGAGCTTCTCAAGAGTCGCAATGGCGCCTCCGCGAACACCTCCTTTCCCTTCTCCCCTAATTGAAGCGGAAAGACCAACTCATCGGCCGCTTCAAGGTTTCACGCCTCTTCAAGATCTTTCTCTCACAATTTTTATTTTTAATTTTGGAAGTCGATGTTGAAATTTTTGGTTATGGTTTTTTTTTTTTGGAGCACTATGAAGCGGGAATGAATGCGCGAGCTTTGAAGAAGTTCGCTGAGGAGAATCAGCAGAGACTGGCGACGGAGTGTGAGAAATTGTTTTCTCGCTGCCAGTCGTTGGAGAATGATTGCGCCCTGTAGGATAAAGACAGAGAAGCGTTGATGGAGTTTGGGAACAACGCTGACGAACGGGCACGGGAGGCTCAAACCCAAGTTCTTGAATTGGAACGGGATTTGCTCTTTATGGGGAATGAATTGAACAAATATAAGAATCAACATCAATTGGTAAAACCATATTTTTCCCCCTTTTTGATTTTTGTTAGTGTTTTGCATTTTAACATTTTTTTGAAATCCCGACTTAACACATGACAACTTGCATTTTTTGCATCGTGCATACGTGCTCGGTGCTCCCGTTTTTCGACTTAAACGACTGTACAACCGAACAATTACAGTGACAAATTAGTAATTCCCAAATCCCAAAACCCTAGCTCAATTTGGGATATATAAATCAACTACGAGCCTCATCCTCACACATGTTTCTCTCTTTTTTCTTTTTTTTTTAAGATCTGATCATTTTTCTTAACCTTAGATGGATATAACTTCTCCAATTTTTTTTGTTTTCAATAAGCGATTTTTTGTTGAAAGTGATGTGCATCTACTATGATTCTCTTTTTCACTAACAGTGGAATAGAGAATACGAAAAGATGCAAAATCAACCGGTTCCTCTATGGACTGGCATAGTCCCAATTCTCAATGGATTTTTGCTATTTCTCGTAGGTTCCACAATTTCTAACCTTTTAACCAATTTTCGCTTTCCCCCTTCTGGGTTTTGATTTTCATTCCCCAAAATTAAGGAATCCATTGCAAGCATCTTGATTTTGTGATGTTAATGTAAACTTGAAAATTTTAGAGGTCTCTCTTCTAAGATTGCAGAGGAAAGCATGGAGGGGGGAAACAATTAAAAGTTTTTTGTTTAAATTTTTCTGTTTATTGGGGATTCTTTATTCTAGAGTGGAGATAAATCCTCTTGTTCATTTCATTATGTTGATTCGTTCATCCTTGTTGAAACCGAATGATATAGTTTCTTCTAATTCTTTGAATTTGAACTATACAACCCTGTTCTGTCGGCTCTTGTTTTCCTTTCTTGGTGGCTTCAGATTTGCTCAATAGTTTACTATGACTTTAGTGTGCTTGAATTTCCTCATGGATTTGTAGTTAGATCTTGATTGTTCGAGTTGGACTTTTCTTTTGCTTGGGAACATAGACTTTCTCAGCCTTACCTGGATGATTGGATATGCATTCAGTTTTTTTTTAACATGTTGTCGTGATTTTGGTTTCAGAGCCATGGAAGCAACTAATGTTCATCCTTCCCGCATTTCTGAATTTGGAACGCTGGATCAATCTCTTGGATTTCGCGTTGAAGATACCAATTGTTTAAATTTATCATACATACAAAAACATGCTTATTTTTACTCTAAAATATGGTGCTTCATTGTCTTTTGGCAGTCTGAAAGGTGTGAATCCAGTGGATCAAAAGATAAATCAAATCAAAAGGTTGTATGCAGTAATTGTGTGCAAATAGCATAAGCCTTTTGTTACTGTGTGCTAATTTTTCATTTTTCATTTAGACATTAAGACGACTTGCTCAAAATTGTGAGGCTGCCAGGAAAAGTCGACTGAGGAAAAAGGTAAGGCCTTTTCTGTTAATTTAATTTAGATGAACTTCTAAAATTACTGTGATATAGCTCGGTTAGTTGTTCAATATGTCATTATTGAGACCCAATATTTTGTCATGTTTTATATGTATTTCTTGACTTATTTTTAAAATCCTTCTTTCTATTAATTCAGGCATATCAGCAACAATTAGAGAGCAGTAGGCTTAAACTGACCCAACTTGAGCAGGAGCTCCAGCGAGCACGCCAGTAGGTTTGGTTTTGTACTTATATTTATTGTTTCCGTTCAAAATTTGATACCTATCCAGCTATCCTTTTGACCCAACTTATGTATTTCTTAGAAGAAGCCTATCAAAATAGGTTAATAAGAATCATAAGTTATTTGTTATAAAATTGAACAAAAAATTTATCAAAGCTGAATATTTCTTTGACAAATTTTACAACAAGTTTATTCAAATAGGTTTAAAATAACTTACAAGAATAATAAACTATTTAATTTACGCTACAAATATTGGAGGAGAGAACTTTAGATGAAGGTTAAATAAATGTGTGATTTAATTTTTATAAACTTTATAAAGAAGTTTATCAAAGGACTAAAAATATAAAATTTATAAAAGTCGTAATTTTTTTATATCAAATATTAATGCATGTCATATGAAATATACTAATTAAAAATATTAAAAAGATATATTTAATGTGCGTGTGAGTATAATATCCTATTAGTTTATTTTAATATATTAACACCTTGTCCTTCAATAATTAATTCCACAGCCACCGCTAAAGTATATGCACCATTTGTCTGCCCAATATATAAGGTGTAAAACTTACTATCAATCAAGTTGTCAGTAATTGTTTTATATATTAAGGGGTCATTGTTGGACACCATGACATTTGGCTTTAGAAATCTAAATACATGCACGTCATAAATACTTCTTCTATATAAGCTACAGTAGTTTTCTTGTTGTATATGGTTATTTAATAATCATTGTCTTTTTATTTTGATATCTTTTCAAAGATTGAATAGACCTTGCGATCATTAATGAAAAATTATACTTGTTTAAATATTTAATTATTTACGTTTCTATTTGAGTCAGTGTAAACTGTTAAGTGTTAACTATTGGCAATGTCAACGTATCATATGACAATCAAGTAGGCGGTTCACATTTTTCAAACAAGCTCTATCAGTTGTATTTTAATTCATGTAACAAGCTCTCTCAATTCACTTAGCATCTTTCATTATTTACATCTTTCTCTCAATTCACTTAGTGCTTATGCACGTCTGTATGTTTATGAACGTGTACGCAAGGTAATATGCAGTCACAAGTATACGGTATATGATGATTTTATAAATAGATTGCATGTTAGAATTTTTATTTTCACCGAGTAGGATAAGACTATTGTTTTTTTCCTCTTTTTTTTTGGTGAAGGGATAAGGCTGTTGTACCTTTTACTTTGATTGATAGGATAATATGTGTTGTTTCCTACTTGAATTGATGTAAATTCATAAATCATAACAGTTGTTCTTCTTTCAATTTGAAGGTATTGTATGACTACGAAGACAAAATCAACCAAGCTGTTTTCCCTGGACTGCAAGGTGGCCCTTACAATCACACTATTATTGGTTTAACTGTTGCATTGAAGCCGGTACACAAGTGGAGAAGATCATAATTTGATCTTACTTGAGTTTGCATTTTTTTTATTTGGATGCGACTGATATAAATGTTCCAGGTATGTAGAAGAATTAGTTGCTAGTGCAAAGGCTGCTGTGGAGGAAGTTATCCGGCATGGGGTAAGCTTTATTTTTACTGTATATACAGAATATGAAGTCAAGGTGATGATCTAAGATATCTTAAGATTTTCCAGTTGAGGTCATATTTTCATCTTCCTTTAGTTAGTGTTAGATGTTTAATTTTTAGGCATGTGTGATCTATCGAAACTTCTGCTTTCAATCAATTCTGAAATGTTTCAGTAATTTATAAAATTAGTAATAGGTTTGTCAAAATTGTTTCATTTAGAAATCATTAGTTCAGATTGTTGTTAAGATTTTTGTTTTATTATGTCCTATTATAGGGCACCTAGCCTAAATAACAAGTACTATGTAGAAGATTTAGTATAACACCCTGCATACCAAATACTACTACATGTATTTGTCTCTGAGCAATCATTTGTATTGCATGTTTCAAAAAAAATTTACAAAAAAAAAATTATAAACTAGACATACTAAGACGGTTATGGTTTAACCTGTCTTAGTATAGTCCACTTTCTACGACGGTTATACACGTAACCGTCTTAGAAAGTGAACTATACTAAGACGGTTATTTCAAAAACCGTCTTAGTATAATTCACTTTTTACGACGGTTATACACATAACCGTCCTAGAAAATGGATTATACTAAGACGGATTAGACCATAATCGTCTTTGATAAATGACATATTTCAAGACGGTTATTCGATTAACTGTCTTAAAAACTCGATTATACGAAGACGGTTTCAAAACCGACCTTGAACATGTCAAGCCATTTTACGACGTTGCATTTTATGACGGTTTAAAACCGTCGTTAAATACCCCGAAGAACCGACTTAAAAAATCCCTTTTGTAGTAGTGTGTGCTGTCGACATGTCGTCTAGCTAACACCATGTGCGCACCCGTCTCCTTGGCGAAGTGCCAAGTGCTCACACTCTGTGTATACGTGCATGACAACAATAATGTCATATAACAATTAACTTAACACATGTTCAATATGATTCCATCATTTCATTATATCTGTTTGCTATGAATTCTCGCCTAGCTTCTGATCTTCCAGAATCATCTGCCAATTGTGAATTTGATTCTTCTATCTTCTAAACATGTTTTTTAGTGAATAGCATCTCAGTCATCTAAATCTCATCCTTGAGTCTCTTCTTGAGATGACTGCTAGTCCATCCTTTTCTTTCCAAATTAAGTTGTTTGTTAACTCTTTGGTAAATGTATTAAGTGGCACAAGTATTATAAAATGTTAGAAGTCCAAGTATCGTATTGTTGACTCACTGACAAGCATCTCAAGTCATCAAGTAGTATTCGATAAGTAAGACATATTGTTCCCATGAAGACTTACCTAATACTTGAAAAATTCATAAATATTTACTATCTAAACTAACAAACAAAACAAGAAAACCATAAAATTTGACATTCTAAGATAAAGACACATTAAACAACAACACAATTTTAAAATATGTGTGGGGTTTTTAGATAAGAAAGAAATAAAAGCAAACGAAATATAAATGACAAAGTTTATCAGGGTTAGATTTTTACCAAATCAAATTCTCTTTACACTAAAGCATAATACCCAACTTAAGATTCAATGTTAATATCGATCATCTTCAAAAATGGTATTAAGATCCCTAATCCTTAGGTGAAAAGACCTAAGTTCATTAAATGTCAATCCCTTCCACATTTGACAAAGAAACTTGCTTTAAGCTTAACGAACCAAAGATAACCAATAACTCTTATCATATTCCTAGCTTCGAGGGTTAATGGGTCTTCTACTACAAATCAAGATAAAAAGAGTATTTCTCAATCACAATCTCATCCTAAAATCAAGTTGTGCAAGTATTTCTCAATAGTAAATCATAACAAGCATTAAGAATAAAGGCAAAGAATTAACATTGAAGAACAAGATGTGTAAATAAACATATTTCAAATGAAATACATGATAATATAAGGTTTAGTTACAATCGAACCCCAAGCAAAGGAAAAATCTAGCTACCTACTCCCATGGGTAGCACCAAAATGCAAGATGGGAGGAAGAAGATGGAACAAAGGAGCAAGGAGAGCCTTTTTTATCCTAATTAAAGTAGTGATTTTACAACCTAAAAGTATGTTACCCCCAAATGTTCATGAAAATTATTTATGCAATCCCTAAAAGTCTGAACTTTAGTGAAGGTATGCTTAAGCAAAAACTTTCAAGCTTGAGAAGATTCTGTAACTTTGCCATTCTGTACTTTTGTCTTGTTTCAGCTTAAGCTAGTTTGGGTTCAACTGGTTTCCCCTTTGCGACTTCTTTGCTTCTTCTCCAAAAAGGAACTTCAATTCATGTCCACATTTCCTATCTTAAGTACACTTTGATATAATTTTCCACTTCAAGCTTTCAGAAACATTGCTCCAAGTCACTTCAAATTCCTACAAAATAATCGATCCATAAGCACATGCAACCTAGCAAAATGATAAGTTAAAGAGAAAAATTACAAATTTAGACATTAACATAAAGAAGGAATAAAAATAGTCTTAAATAAGAGAAAAGATGAGATAATTGCCTAAATTCACATCTCTCAGTTAAGTATTTTGGCAATTATCATAAATCTACAGGGACTCGTATAATACTCGATAAAATAACAGTGTTCACTATGATTATCAAAACAACGATTTTAATTTGATTGTGAGAATATAAAAAGCATCTCCTAATGCAAGAACATGAACAAACAGAAAATCTAAGAGTAAAAGAATAAGAAACTCTTTTTGGTAATTTTTTCAAACAATTGAAATGCGATAAAAATAGGTTAAACAGGAATGATTAAAATTGTTGGGGTCGACTTCCCCAAATCATCTCCTAATGCATGCAAAGGTCATTTATCTAGTTTAAGGCTTAATTATTATCATTAACTAATAAAATTACTCAACCAAATGGCTTGGATGGAGAGAGCCTAAGTCTCTTGACTAAACTATTAAGTCCTTGATCTAGTTTGGCCAAGTAACTTCTGTTAATTAAGAAAACACTACTAGAAAATTGACTTTCAACATCGTCAAGTTAACATCGGTTATAACAAAAACAAATGTTAAAAAATACGCAGTGACATTTTTATAAATAAAATCTCATCATTAAGTACTAACAACATCGATTTTTTAAAAAATAATGTTATGTGTGCTTAAACAACATCGGTTTTTAAAAAACCCGATGTTGATATCCCCATCTGAACATTACTTTTCAAAAAACCGATGTTCTCTTTGCTTAGACAACATCGGATTTTTAGAGGAACAGATGTTGTTTGGTTTTTCTTTTTTAAAGTTCTGGCGCCGAAACCCATTTTTGTATGGTTTCAGTTCTCGCGACTCTCAAGGCGCTGCACCTTTCATCTCCTCCTCCTCATGAGTCTCACTCTTCCTCTCTTATCGTGACACAACTCCTCGCGACATGACGTGCCCATCGTGCCACCACCGTGATCTCGGGTCGACACTGCACCTCCCATTCTCCTCCTCCTCACGACTGTCACTGTCGATGTCATTTCATTTCTCGATCACGAAAGTTTTGTTTCATTTTTGTGTTTGGTTGTTTTTGTATATCTGTGTTTGGTCATGAAAATGCTTGTTAATTGGACTTTGTGCTGGTCTGAGAATTCTGCCACAACCTTAGGCCCCAAAAATAGGAACAAAATCTATCACAATCTTTTGGGTTATGCATATGGTAGTAGCTTCACGTACACACTACTAGAAAATAGGCTTTGGTGGCACAGTTCTGTTTCTGGTTATGGTTCTGGTATTCGTAAAATACTGGAGGAAATGTTGCATGGTTCCAGTTCCTTCATAACAAGAGCACTTAGCAATTTTTCGTGAAATCATTGTCTATTCAATTTGTTTTGCAGATTTTTTGGAATTGTGGTTGTTTGCTGGTTCTGGTTTTGGTTGTTTTCGATAGTGTAGGCCTCATTATTGTTTGTTTGTGTGGTTCTGGTTCCTAGATAAGCATGGTGCATAGTCAGTTTTTGCAGGGATCGTTTAGTGGATTTAGATGGTTTGACAAAATGTACTTAATGTCATGTTTATATTGTAAATGGAGTTTAGAAATGATGGATGAACATCAACAAAACTTAAAGGAAATGGCTAACACAATGATGAAGATTAACAAAAAAGCAAAGGAAATGTTTAACACTATTCATGTTATGGATCAGGTTAGAAATTTCAACACTATTCTCAAATAAACATGACATGATATAACTCTTTTGCTTATATTACTTTGCTTATTAAATATAGTTTGATAATAAGTTGTAATTTTCGAAGATCAATTTGACATTGAATTATAAAGTCCAGGTACCAATTTATCATTAAACTATCCAGAGGATTATGTTTTTACAAAAATGTATCCCCTTTAGACATTAACATAAAGAAGGAATAAAAATAGTCTTAAATAAGAGAAAAGATGAGATAATTGCCTAAATTCAAATCTCTTAGTTAAGTATTTTGGCAATTTTCATAAATCTACAGGGACTCGTATAATACTCGATAAAATAACAGTGTTCACTATGATTAACAAAACAATGATTTTAATGTTATTGTGAGAATATAAAAAGCATCTCCTAATGCAAGAACATGAACAAACAGAAAATCTAAGAGTAAAACAATATGAAACTCTTTTTGGTAATTTTTACAAACAATTGAAATGCGATAAAAATAGGTTAAACATGAATGATTAAAATTGTTGGGTTCGACTTCCCCAAATCATCTCCTAATGCATGCAAAGGTCATTTATCTAGTTTAAGGCTTAATTATTATCATTAACTAATAAAATTACTCAACCAAAGTCCTTGAGCTAGTTTGGCCAAGTAACTTCTGTTAATTAAGAAAACACTACTAGAAAATTGACTTTCAACATCGCCAAGTTAACATCGGTTATAACAAAAACAAATGTTAAAAAATACGCAGTGACAGTTTTATAAATAAAATCTCACCATTATGTACTAACAACATCGATTTTTTAAAAAATAATGTTATGTGTGCTTAAACAACATCGGGTTTTAAAAAACCCGATGTTGATATCCCCATCTGAACATTACTTTTTAAAAAACCGATGTTCTCTTTGCTTAGACAACATCGGATTTTTAGAGAAACAGATGTTGTTTGGTTTTTCTTTTTTAAAGTTCTGGCGCCCAAACCCATTTTTGTATGGTTTCAGTTCTCACGACTCTTAAGGTGCTGCACCTTTCATCTCCTCCTCCTCATGAGTCTCACTCTCGCTCTCTCACCATGACACAACTCCTCGCGACATGACGTGCCCATCGTGCCACCACCGTGTTCTCGGGTCGACACTGCACCTCCCATTCTCCTCCTCCTCACGATTGTCATTCTCGATGTCGTTTCACTTCTCGATCACAAAAGGTTAGTTTTATTTTTGTGTTTGGTTGTTTTTGTATATCTGTGTTTGGTCATGAAAATGCTTGTTAATTGGACTTTGTGCTGGTCTGAGAATTCTGCCACAGCCTTAGGCCCCAAAAATAGGAACAAAATCTACAACAACCTTCTGGGTTATGCATATGGTAGTAGCTTCACGTACACACTACTAGAAAATAGGCTTTGGTGGCACAGTTTTGTTTCTGGTTATGGTTCTGGTATTCGTAAAATACTGGAGGAAATATGATAGGAAATGTTGGATGGTTCCAACTCCTCCATAACAAGAGCACTTAGCAATTTTTAGTGAAATCATTGTCTATTCTGTTTGTTTTGCAGATTTATTGGTGTTTTGGTTGTTTGCATGGTTCTGGTATTGGTTGTTTTCGATAGTGTAGGCCACATTATTGTTTGTTTGCGTGGTTCTGGTTCCTAGATAAGCATGGTGCATAGTCAGTTTGTGCATGGATCGTTTAGTGGATTTAGATGGTTTGACAAAATATACTTAATGTCATGTTTATATTATAAATGAAGTTTAAAAATGATGGATGAACATCAACAAAACTAGAAGGAAGTGGAGAGCACAATGATGAAGATTAACAAAAAAACAAAAAAAAATGTTTTAACACTATTCATGTTATGCATCAGGTTAGAAATTTCAACACTATTCTAAAATAAACATGACTTGATATAAGACTTTTGCTTATATTACTTTGCTTATTAAATGTAGTTTGATAATAAGTTGTACTTTTCGAAGACCAATTTGACATTGAATTATAAAGTCCAAGTACCAATTTGTCATTAAACTGTCCAGAGGATTACGTTTTTACACTTTTTGGGCATTCAATAACTAAATTTGAATTTTTATCATTTAGAACTAATTTGTTAGTGTATCACTTTAAGAGCAGTATATTTTGACCTAAAAGAGGAGGGCACCATAATATTCATCTTTCAATGGATAGGGGTATAATATATGCATTTATTTATGTAAATGTCCCCCCTCTTTTTATTTATGTGTACACATATTGTCAAAATTCAAATAAGCTTTAAATATGAATATGATATATCATCTTATTCTTTAAATATCAACGAAATAATTTAATATAACTTATCTTTTTTCAAACTATCATTTTCAGTATCTTTGATTCTATTTTTGAATTTATATATTTTCTTTTTCATTAATTAAAAATAACAATATACCACAACATAAATGAATTTAATTAATTCTGATCAAGCATATGTGGTGTACGTTTGCTGCAGAGTTTTCCGGATTCTGACATGGACAAGATTGTGTTTAGTTTCTTTTCATCTCCATTTCTACAAACCAAACCTAGAACATGCTCCGTTTTTAATGGAGACGCATGCAAGCAACCTAGAAGGATTGCCAAGTTAGTTAAGTGAGTGTGACCAAAGAGATCAAATCTTCGTTAACGTTTGTATAAGAAAAAATAAAGGCATGAATTGATAAAATAAAATAAAATGTGCCATGTATACAAGTGAGGAAACTCAGGCAATTATTATATAAACATAATATTCAGATATTCAACTGATTAAGTAGTTTAAGATAATGTTATTAATTAAAAATAATTTAAGATTATATTTTATTATGAATACTTTAATATATTTTTTTATTTTTAAGTAACTGTGATTAACGTAATAATGTTTTGCCTCTTATAGTGCTTATAACATCAATATATTTTTTCTCAAAATGAAAATAAAAAAGTATTACAACTTTTAAAACACGGCACTTCGTTATCAAGTGCTGCAAGAATTTATGTAATGGAAGACTAATAGGTATTGGAAGTACATATATATTTCGTGGCAATTAATCCTAGTAGACTCTGTCATTGACTTACCGGTCTTCAGTCTTCTCTAATTGAGTTCATCCTAATTCTATGTAATGGTTATCCTCTGCATAATTTCTTACTCTCACAGAAACTCACCTTCCTCAACGTTCTTTAGTGGGAGAGGCAAAAAAGTTAAGTGAGCATCAGTAATTAAGAAGTCATTGCATTCAAAACATCACAATATGTTATTTATTTGGTTCTTCTTATTCTCCTACATGTCTACAACTTGCACTTCACTAGACAGTTTAGCAGTGAGTCAATCTATCCGAGATGGCGAGACTTTGGTTTCAGCAGCTGGAATAATTGAAGCGGGTTTCTTCAGTCCCGGAAGTTCAACAAGACGGTACTTGGGCATATGGTACAGAAATGAATCCCCTTTAACAGTGGTGTGGGTGGCTAACCGAAATATACCTCTTCAGAATAAATCAGGAGTTCTGAAACTCAATGAGAAAGGCATTCTTGAGCTTCTCGATGATACAAACAACCCCATTTGGTCATCCAACATATCAGGCAAAGCAGTCAATAATCCAATTGCTAATCTTTTGGATTCGGGAAATTTTGTAGTGAAAAATGGACAGAAAACTAACAAAGACAGCATCTTGTGGCAGAGTTTTGATTATCCAGGTGACACATTGTTGGAAGGAATGAAACTCGGATGGAACTTGGAGACTGGTCTAGAAAGCACTGTAAGGTCTTGGAAAAGTGTTGATGATCCTGCTGAAGGAGAATATGTTATAAGAATTGATCTTAGAGGGTATCCTCAAATAATTGAATTCAAGGGATCTGATATAAAACTCAGAGCTGGGTCGTGGAATGGCTTGTCAACAGTTAGATATCCAGCTGCAACTCATCTATTGTTACACAAATTCGTGTTCAATGAAAAAGAAGTGTATTATGAGTACGAGATTATCAACAGATCGATCTTCAGTGTATCTACGCTTCCCCCTTCAGGCAATGGGATGAATTTCTATTGGACAACTCAAACAAGCACCCGACAAGTCATCTCAAATGGGGAGAAAGATCTATGTGATATTTATGCCTATTGTGGTGGAAATTCAATATGTAATATTGATGGGTAACATTCCAACTTGTGAATGTCTGAGAGGTTATGTTCCCTAGTCTCCTTATCATTGGAATAAATCAATTTGGTCAGATGGTTGTGTTCCAGGGAATAAACCAAATAGCAAAAATAGTGATACAGATGGCTTCTTGAAGTACTCACGCATAAAATTGCCAGACACGTCTTCATCGTGGTATAATAAGACCATGAACCTTGATGAATGTCAGAAGTCATGTCTTAAAAACGGTTCTTGTGCAGCATATGCAAATTTAGACATCCGTGACGGAGGAAGTGGCTGTCTACTTTGGTTTAATACTCTTGTTGACTTAGGGAGATTCTCTCAATGGGGACAAGACTTTTATATCAGAGTGCCTGCTTCAGAATTAGGTACACGATCAATTTTTTATTTTCATTTTCATTTTTGCCTTTGGCTTCTTCGCTTTGTTTTATGGTTTGAATTTTTGTTGATTATTGTATAATTCTAAGAGAAACGGGTGTAGTAGGGTAAGGCCATAAGAACATTCGAAGGTGAGTTAAACAAACATTGTATTATGATTTATGTGCCTAGAAATGAATGCTTAACTTCAGGCAATAATTGAAACGAAGATCCGTGTGTTGCAAGAATTTGCTTAGAACTGCATATAAAGCTATTAGCATTGCATGTTATTTATTATATGGAATTCACTTTTCAAATTACAAGAAAAATGACATATGCCTACAGAAGTTTTTGCCTACATACATAAGTTACCGCAGGTAAAAGTCAAAAAATACTTATACCTATAATTGTTTGCCATAGGTAAAATTTAAAAATTTATACTTACTAATATTTGGTGTAGGTAAAACTCAAAATAACTTTTACTTACAAATGCCTAGTGTTGGTAAAATATCAAAAAACATATATTTACGGTTACTTGGTGTTGGTAAAATCCTATAAAACTTATACCTACACCCCATTGATGTACATGAAATTTAAAAAATTTCTACTTAAAAATAATAGTGTAGGTAAAATCCCATAAAATAAATATATTAAAATAATTATTTTAAGAAAGTTTACCGGAAACTCAATAACATATATTATTCTCATTATTTTTCTCATATTAAAATAATTCTCACTATTTTTCTCATATTAAAATAACTATTTTTAACATATTAAAATAATTATTTTCTCGCTACAAAATATTTGAGGTCACCAATAACCCAAAGCTGCTTAATTGAGGACACTACAACCATAACAAATTTCAAATGAGCATACAAAATTTTCTTCCACTCTTCAAAACCACGCGAATTCTAATCTGAACATCAACACTCCGAAGAACAAAAATGCTACTCCTTCCCGTGCTTTCTCTCTCTCCCTCCTTCCCCTCTCTCACTTCGAACCGTTATCTCCAATTTCAACCTCGTCGGAGCCGCCGCGTCGTCTGATGCGCTGCCGCGGAGTCTGGCGACGATGAGTTCACGGCAAAGTCGGGGTACCTGTTCAAGCTGAGCGCGACGGAGGCAGATTCGCTGGGGGAATACCGGATACTGAAAATCGCGGCTGTATACTCGCGGAAGCCTCTGCTCGTGGCTCACCGCTAGGGAAATGCTTCGGTTTCCGCTACATGGATACTCTCTTGGACCGCTCCTAGTCAATGTTTCAGGTTTCGTAACGCTCTGTTTCTATTTGTTTATTTATTTTGGCAAATTCAGGTTTGGAGGAAGTAGTTTCGTGTTATCAGAGTTAACAGTGTTGAAGATTTTGTAGGAAATGATTAGTTGTTATAATTAGAATTAGAATGGAGGATTGTGTAGGAACTGATTTGTTGTTGTGATTAAAATGGAGGATTTTCAAGGAAATGATTTGTTCTTATGATTAGAATGGAGGATTCTGAAGGTTCCAAAACCTCACACTTCCACTTAGGTGAAGCAGACATATCTCCATTAAAAAAAATAAGACTAATTGTTATTAAGACTATGGAAGCAAACAAATATTTTTCAATAAGACTATGGAAGCAGACAAATATTTGTTATTTGTTCACACTTAATAGTCTTCACACTATTGATATGGAAGCAGGATTCCTTTTGGGATTTTTGTTCGCCCTTGACTATGAAATGGTAATGTAGATATCGAGCGTTTGATGAGTTAGAAGGGATTGAAGTGGCTTGGAATCAGGTTAAGGTGGCGAACCTGTTGCGTAACTTCGATGATTTGGAGCGACTTTATTCAGAGGTTCATTTGCTCAAGACTTTGAAGCATAAAAATATAATTAAGTTTTACAATTCATGGGTTGACACCAAGAATGAGAACATCAACTTCATTACTGAAATTTTCACCTCAGGAACATTGCGTCAGTAAGTCTCTTCTCTTTTGGCTTCTTGTTTGGTCTTATTTGCAACTTTTGTGAGCTTTGCTGTTTAAGTTTGACTTTCTCTAAATTTAGATACCGGAAGAAACATAAGCATGTTGATTTGAGAGCTGTGAAGAAATGGTCCAGGCAGATTTTGGAAGGCCTTTTATATCTTCACAGTCACAATCTGCTGGTTATTCATCGAGACCTTAAGTGTGATAACATTTTTGTTAATGGTAATCAAGGGGAGGTGAAAATTGGTGATTTAGGATTGGAAGCTATCCTTCAACAGGCCAATTCAGCTCACAGTGTCATAGGTTACGTTTCCCCTGAAATTACTACATTTATTACCCTTTTCTTATGTGGAGTACTATGGGAATCTTGTTACTGAAAGCGTTTGTAATTCTTATTATGAGCCTAGGTACCCCTGAGTTCATGGCCCCAGAACTTTATGAAGAGGAATACAATGAGTTTGTTGACATCTATGCTTTTGGCATGTGCTTGCTAGAGTTGGTAACCGTTGAGTACCCATATATTGAATGCACCAATGCTGCTCAAATATACAAGAAAGTGACATCTGTAAGTCAAGTGCTCTGTTTTCAAAATGTTGGGGCTATTTTAGTTAACATGTTTTTATTTACAAGACTGTGATGTTTTTACTTAACATGTGATGCACACTGGTATTAGAATTAGTCATTCCATCTCAATGTAGATGGATATAATATTCAATGCACTGTGAAAGCTCTTTAATTTTTCTAGAGACTGTAATGTTTGTCAAACCTTTGGATAATAGTACAACAATTTACACTTCAACTTGATAAGAATATGAGATCATAAGACCACTTCTGCTGGTCCTTCTGTAAATAAGACGTAAAATCATGAAATTTCCATGATCTGAATGTTTTTGAACTACAACCTCATTGCTTGTTTTTATCAGTAGTCAAAAGTATTGGATGGCATAAAGACAAAAAATTTCCATGATCTGAATTGGTGTTTTTTCTTCTTCTCCAGTTGATGAACCCAAATTTTAATTGGCTTCTAGAGAATGAGAAATGCTAGCAATACATTCATCTGAACACAATCAAGGAATTGGTTGGAATTTATTGGAAATCACAAAACTTTATGGTCTCACTTCTTACTTGTTGAGCCTTGCTCATGATATTGTAGTCTCCAATAAAGAGAGTGTGTTAGAAAGAGTAGCATTGATAGTGCTTCTCTCCAGGGAATAATGGTTAATATATCTTCTTCAATAAAAATCATGTTGTGTTTTAGCTTTTCTTATGTATGAATTGCTAGAGATATGATCTAGAGTTTTGTTAGATTACAGCCTTTAAGGGTTGTAAAACTTGTAGAAAAAGAATATCATTCTGGAAATTTTTTTAATTCAGACATTGAAAAATATTTGTCTGCTTCCATAGTCTTATTGATATGTTGTTATTAAGAACAAATAACAACTATTGATATGCTTCCATAGTCTTCACACTTCAACTTAGGTTCCAAAACCTGATTCTTTATCATGTTATTCCGTTATTATTAAGTGAATATACATATCTCCATTAGTTTAGTTTCCTTCATTACATTTGATATATATGATTCAGCCTAATTGCTAATGTAATACCGCTGTCTCGTGAAGTTAAAAGAATGGCTTCACAACTTAGGAATAGTAGATCAAACAGTAATGGTACAAGATGACGAAGAACCTGATGATGGAGCTGTGCCTTCACCATGAAGACAGTGTTAATAACAGGTATTTTAGTTTATATCATTATAAAATAGAAAACTGAATTTATATCATTATAAGATAGAAAACTGATATCTTTCAAAAGCTTAAGGGTTTTAAGAGTACATAATATGTGCTTTTTTATTTTAATAAAAGAATGCAGTTATTATATCTCTAACATCAAGTTAGAGATTTATTATAATTTGTGTTTTTTTATTTTAGTAGCTAATTAGCTATAATTCTTTAGTATTTCTTCCCGAAAGGGCTTAAACAAACATACTCATTAATGATAGTATAATTTTTGCAATCCAACTTTGAATTTTACAGATAAAAAAATACAATGATGAGAAAAGATTTTTATATTATAATTAATTATGAATTGTCATATGATAAATTAAGTATCATCTTAAAAATTATAATTATACGTAACAATTAAATTCTTTCTTCAAAATAGTATATAGTACGAACAAAATCAGAAACAAATTGAATAATTAACAAGGTGCATGAGTGAAAGAAATCGACTTGATAAATGATGTAATGAAAAATAATAGAAAAAATAAGAAAGAAAAGAGAGTTGGAGTGAGACAGAAAAGAATATGAGTGTATATTTAATATTTTCCTAATAAATTTAAAGATAAATTTAAAGATGTCATGGTGGATCATCTGTGTAGAGCAGAACTTACCTTAATCTAACATATGATAATAGGTATGCTTTTTCGCATTATATATAGCCGCTACCTATGTTTTCTCTAGCAGCAATCTCTTTCTCAATTTATTGCTTTCCTTGATATATCACTATATAGCTCTTATTCTTTTTTATTTTATGTAATATATCTCTTCAAATGGAAGCCAAAGCAGATTACACCCAAGATGGCACTGTTGATTTCCGTGGCCAGCCTGTAGTTTCATCTAAAACTGGCAAATGGAAGGCTTGCGCTTTTCTTGTTGGTGAGCACATATACTAATCGATTATATATTCTAGCCATATATATTATGATTAATATTTACTCACTGCTTAAGCTTTTCTTTTTTCTTACAAGATCTGCACTGTTTGATTTTAACTATCTCCAACCTTTGAAGATTAATTTTTTAATTATCTGTAGAAAGAAGGAGAAACAATTTGTAGACCCTTAATTGCATTATGCTGATATATAGATTGTTATGCAAGCAGCATATTTGATCTCCACTTAGTAGTATATTATTCCAAAATTATAAGTCTTTACACTGTTTCTGAATATATAGTTGTTAATGGTTATATATTTCTGTGGAGTCATATGATATACTAACTCTCAAGTTTGATTTGTTATATGGCATAACATAATTAATATTTCTACAGGCTATGAAGCATTTGAAAGGATGGCCTTCTATGGAGTGCCTTCGAACTTAGTGAATTAACTTACAACCCAACCTCATGAAGATATTGTTTCATCAGTGAGGAATGTGAATAACTGGTCAGGATCTGTGTGGATAATGCCAATTCTTGGGGCTTACGTAGCAGATTCTTATTTGGGTCGATTCTAGACTTTCACTCTCTCATTCTCGTTTATGTCTTGGTAAGCTATAAGTTGTTATCTCTTTCAAACATAAAATCAAGAATCTATGCAATTAAATCATTTTGGAGGTAATTTTATGTTTGAATTAGCTTTATGTTTGAAGTCTTATGAATACAGGCTAGAGTCTAACAAATGAGCCACTCTATAAGCTTTGTCAAAAGTAATGTACGTAAGTCCTATACCAAACATATGAACGGGTAAGTAGCACGGAGCATAGCTAGAAGATTTATTATTATTATTATTATATGGTTTTTACCTACAGTTGAAGATTATAGGTATAAATTAAAGACTTTTACCTACAGTTAGAAGATGTAAGTAGAAGTTAATGACTTTTACCTACACATTATACATAGTAGGTAAAACCTATAGTGACAGACAATTAGTCGTCATTATACGCCCCCTCAAAGTTGACGGAAGAAATGTCTGTAGGACAAAGTCTATCATACATCTACCTACAGATTTTTTATTTATAGTGATAATTTTTGTCCGTAGGTATAGGTCATTTTTCTTGTAGTGTTAAATACAATATTGTCTTCATCCCTTAGAGAGGCTAAAGAAACTAGACTCACTTTGTCAGCCCCAATCAATAGAGCTGTTTATTTTCAAGTTGCTGACTGATCTTGCTATGTTTCTCTCAGATCATGTTGACCATGGAAACTTCAAGAAAAGGAAAGTAGAAATCATTGTTGGTGTGACCATTGCTGGATTAATCATCACATGTGTATGCATATTGATAACTAAAAATTCAGGTAAGTAAAATGATGTAATGTAGCATCTAATACAGGAAATTAGGCACACAAAAAATCCAAGTTTACATACTGCTATTTTCCAACCAATCATGATTTCCTGATCAGGGGCTGCAAGAAAATTTTACAACAAGCATTGCAAAAACATACAAAGAATGGAAGACATGGATTTGCCATCTTTTGATTTTTCAATTTTAGCTAATGCTACAGAAAACTTTTCAACTGAAAACAAGCTTGGACAAGGTGGCTTTGGACCGGTATACAAGGTGATAAAGATAATTGATATCCAGAACATTTATTTTCCTTAAAATCCCTCCGACTTACAAGGAGAATATTTTTTTTCAGGGCACAATGATAGATGGGAAAGAGATAGAAGTGAAAAGGCTTTCAAAGAAGTCAGGACAGGGGTTGGATGAGTTCAAAAATGAAGTGGCATTGATTGCCACATTACAACACCGTAATCTTGTAAAGCTTCTTGGTTGCTGCATTAAAGGAGAAGAAAAACTGTTGATTTACGAGTACATGCCCAACCACAGCTTGGACTACTTTGTTTTTGGTTGGAACCATTTTCGTTGATTCAAACATCTATTATAATCTTTCTATTTTCTATTAATAGTTTAGGAAATTATGGAGACTGCAATTGCTATGCTAAATGTGTGTATTTTACTAGAGGAAACCAAAAGGAAATTTCTGGATTGGCACAAGTGTTTCAACATTATTAGCGGCATTGCTCGAGGTCTTCTGTATCTTCATCAAGACTCTAGGCTGAGGATTATTCACAGAGATCTAAAAACTAGCAATATTTTACTAGATGCAAATTTGGATCCAAAAATATCAGACTTTGGATTGGCTCGATCATTCTTGGGAGATCAAGTTGAGGAAATTAAACACAAATCGGGTGGCTGGAACATAGTGAGCTAGTTTCTATCTGATTACGATTGTTTGTTATTGTACTGTCAAGTTTTAATTATTTTACTTTGAAAAAATAATTTTTAGTGGTTACATGCCTCCGGAGTATGCTACACGTGGGAATTTCTCAGTGAAATCAGATGTCTTTAGTTATGGTGTGATTGTACTAGAGATTGTTAGTGGGAAAAGAAACAGGGACTTTGCAGACTCAAAACACTACAATAATCTTCTTGGACATGTAAGCATACTGACCTGACTATGCTGCTAGTTAGTATAAACTGAATCATTTCCAGCCTACTAACTCAATTCTCACCATCTTAGGCGTGGACATTGGGGACTGAAGAAAGGGCACTGGAACTATTGGATGAAGTGTTAGGAGTGCAATGCACGCCCTCTGAAGTCATAAGATGTATACAAGTAGGCCTATTATGTGTGCAACAAATACCCTAAGATAGGCCAGACATGTCATCAGTGGTTTTAATGTTAAATGGTGATAAATTATTGCCAAAGCCAAACGCTCCTGGATTTTATGCTGAAAAAGATGTTTCATCTGAAGCAAGTTCATCCTTGACAAATCACCAACTTTGTTCAGTTAATGAACTTTCCATCACAATGTTAGACGCAAGATAGCATATGGAGGCAACAAAATGTTAAGGCCTCACCATCCAATGTGGGATATATCAGTTATTAAGCATACATTAGTACTGAATGTGCTTTTATGAGCTCCTTCTCTAACTTTATTTCTTTTATCCAAACTAGTGTTAAATAAGCAAATAGTTCTATGAAGACAAGAATGTTTAAATGTATTTTGTAATATTATATGGTTGTGATGCTTCTCCAGTCATTGAGATGAAACAATTTAGATCCCTCTCTACCTGCTCCACAAAATCACTAATCACAAGAATGCATAAAAGTGTGATGCTATACAAGTGTGAGGTGAAGTTTTACATCTTATATGAATGAAAATGTTGACTACTATATAATTGAGAAGAAAACTCATAACCTGAGCCTTAAGATATTAGGTTAAGGTGTAGTGTTAGTTTAACTTATGTGATTACTCATGACCCATTGATGTAAATCTCAAAAATATTACTCTATAGATTACCAAACATATTGGTCATAAAGTTGAGACTGTTGATACTTATGACTTCTGCAAATTAGTAAATAACAAACTAATACTCGATTCCAAACATGTTATTTACTTTTTGACACTCTTTAGTTGAGACCATTAGACACTAGACTACTAGTGCTTACTTCACATTACTGTAAGTCTGGCAGTACGTTGGTACCTCAAAAGAGAGAAGCACGGTGCGTACCCACATGTTTCACTTTGTTCCACAGTGCAACCCTATGTTTCCAAAGTGATCCACGGTGTGTACCAAATTTAAGCCGTCCGATATAATTATTAAAAGGTTGATGGCTTCAATGCGATAACATCCGTCTGGTTAAGAGTATGGTCATGTAAAGGTTTTTGTTAAATTGTTGGTGGAGTATATTTTAGGAGATAATTAGTATATTACTTAATATTTTTTTTGTTAAATTATAATTTTGATCTCTCAAGTTTTTCAACTTCATGATTTTGGTCCTTTTGATTTTTAATTGTTACATTTCGTCTCCTTAAGTTTATAAATTGGAGATTTTGGTCTTCTAATAGACTATTAATAAAAAAAATTGTGATTAGCAAAATTGTTAACTTAATTATAAAGTAATTAAAAATTATTAATTATTAAAAAAATTAATAAAATCCATTAACCTAGTCCTACAAAGCATATTGTGCTCCTCCTCTCCTTCATAGTCATCTCTTCCACCTCCACCGTTGCACGAGACTCCACTAACATCATCACCACATTAGATTAGGGTTAATAATATTTATTTAATGATTAACAGTTTTTATTTAATTTATAACTAACTTGATAAATTTATTAATCACAATTATTAGTTAATAATCTACCAAGGGGACCAAAATCATCAATTTATAAAACTAGAAGGACCAAATGTTACAATTAAAAATCAGGGAACAAAAATCATGTATTTAGGAAACTAGGGACACCAAAATTACAATTTAGTATTTTTTGTTGCAAATGAAACAAAACAAAAGAAACCATACTTCTCAAAGTTTGGAGCTGGTCGATTGTGAGACTTGGCCGCCATCAGAGTGGACTCCAGTGATCTTTGTGGTGGTAAATCCGTCGATATCCTCTACCTAAGGAATGGGGAGGGGGTACTTGGAAAAGGGATTTTGACACTCAAGTATAATTGTTTGAATGAGTAGTATATGAGTAAAAAGGTTGAGTTAAAGTGAATATAGAACATGGTTATTATAGTCATGGGTGGAAACCTTAGATTGTTACCTGGGGGTTATTGCAACAACATAACAACCTTGTTATTCAGGTGTAGCTACATTGTAAGAACTTCGTAACACAGTAATTGCCCTAAGATCCAGATACATGCTATCGGAATTAGACATGGCAAGAAAACCCGTACCTATGGGTACCTGCCCGAATCCGTCCTGACATTGACGGGTAATACCAGAGTTGACCAGGTATGGGTTCGGGTTTTCCTCGATAACCAAAAGTCGGGTGCGGGTACGGGTATGAGATTACTAGACCCGTCCCGACCCCGAACCCGCCCCGCCACTTAAAATCTTTAGAATTTTTGCATAATTTAATCAAAAGGCATAAAATTTTTATTACTAGTTAATTTTATTTTAGAATTTTTACATAATTTAATATTATTTTCTTAACTATTTTTGTAGACACACACGCTATAATAAATTTACTGATATATAAGTAGTTAAAAATAAATGTTTAACAATCAATTTATTTTTTCTAAAATCAAATTTTTAATATTTTTTTTTACAAAAAAAAATATTTTTCTAATTTGAATCGTGTATGGGACGGGGTCGGGGATACCCGATACCTGACGGGTACGGGGATGGGACAATAAACTTAAACCCGTCGGGTATCGGGTATGGGTATAGGGATATGTTGGGGACTCGGGGTAAGGGATTGGGGAGACAATACCCGTACCCGCCCCGCCCCAATGCCATGTCTAATCGGAATCATAACGACCTAACTGCCTAGCCGCGTGACTCTAGGGTTGGCTATATGAAGAACATCTGTGCTTAGGGTCCAAGGCTGACTAAGATGGAGGGTTGACGAGGACTACTCAATGCTGCGTCACTCATGGACCCCCAGACAATATACAAGTCCCCCAAGCTTTGAGTCCAATATGTTGACAGAAGAGATTATACAGTGTCAAGGATAGTAACCTTGATAAATTTAACGGTCGTTACCATGACAAGCCCCCTAGCTGGACAAGCATTGTCCGGGATATGATTGACAGGTTGTGTAGTGTAAACGTGCTTTATGTCCCTTCAGGTAGAGTCGAGTATTGTAATGTTTTATGAGAAAGTTCCCTGACACGATGTAACATCCTATTTAAAAAAAAAACTAATTTAAAAAGGATTGTTATTTATAAATAAATAGATTTTTAGAAAAATGATGAGGTTTTTATAATTAAATAAATAAAGAGAAATAACTGTATTAAAATAATGGGTTGAAGAAAAAATATTTGATTTATTTATTTGATAATAAATAAAATAGAGTTTTTTTTTATAAAATAATAAAAATAAATAAATAGAATAAATAATAGGTTATGAGTATCCTATCTATAAATAGAGACGTGTTAGGTCAGATTTCACAGCGACGATGCCTCCTCTTCCTCTCAATTTTGTTTTCCCCTCTCCTATTTCCAAAACCCTCTCTTTTCCCGCATACCACTAAACCTATCTCAAAAAAACGATGATCTTGGAGTCTTTCACCGTTGGATTGTTGTGATATTTCAGCACCAGGTTTGAAACTCATTTCTGAACATTCGCACCGTTGGGAATTACGAAAAGATGTTGGAGTTGAGAGAAAAACCCTTTTCATCGCAACTTCTCCTTTTCCCATAGAAACCCAAAACTTTCTGAGTAAAACTACGATCCCGGACTCGTTAACTGTTGGATTATTGTGAAATTTTGATATGTGGTTTGCGATTCAATTCCACACACCTTCAGCGTTGGGATTTTGGAAGTGATTTTCATGGAGAGAGAAAACTGAATCACACGAAGATGGTACAAAATGGAGGCTCCAATCCCTTCTCCTTTTCTCCAACGCTTGAAAACACTATCAGACCAATCAGAGGAAAAACTTGAGGAATCTCAAGAAATTGCTAGAGATGCCGCTATCGCTGCCAAAACATACGTGAGCCCGCTTAGAGGTAAGGGATGAGTTTATTGCAATTGGGGGTTAGAATGAATATGTGTAGGGAACCTTAGAGGATTAAATTCAGGTTTATTTTGGAATGTTTATTGAATTATAATTTTTCCTTTACGATTATAAATACAATATTGTTATGTTTTACGTACCAATTGATGTTCTGATGAGAATTGATTGATATACTTGAGTGCTCTTGATGTTTTTATGTTTTGACCTATGATTTTCATATAATTGTGTGAAATTATTTAAGGGGTTTTACTCCCCATGTTATGATAAACCTTTTGTATAAATTGTTATATTGAGATTTATGAAATGGTGATTCAAATTGTGAGTATTCGATAAATTGAATCTGTGATGAATGGTGAAATACATGTGCATTGAGATGTGTGTATTGAGTTGTGAGTTATGAACTGTGCAATCACACAATTGTAAGACCCTTTAAGGGCAACGAGTATTGTGATGGGATCCACTATGGGAACCCGATGAGTTAAAATTATTTTGAAAACAATTGAGTAGTTGTGTGTATTGCATAGTTCATAGGTAAAGTGTATATGATTCATGGGGTGTGATAACATGATACTTTGTAATTATATCATTGTGATTGAGACTAAATATATGTGATAAATTGAGTATGTATTGACTCGTAATATATGTGTGCATTGAGTTGTGAGCTATGAATTATACAATCACACGACTATAAGACCCTTTAAGGGCGACGAGTTAATGATGACCCTTTAAGGGCGACGAGTTAATGCATGATGAGTATTGTGATGGGAACCACTGTGGGGACCCGACTAGTTTAATCACAAGCGTGATGAGATAAAATATTTTGAGAACAATTGAGGTGTCATGTGTTTTGTACAGTTGATAGAGAGTCTGTGTGCTAAAATGTTTTCTGGGTTGGACCTGAATCAGGAGGGAGAGGCCATGCTAGACTCTTCAGAGTGTAGGCCTTGGGGGTAAATACACCCGATTTGAGTGCTCCTTTAAGCCTGTGCCAATCCCACATGGTTGGAGCATTCTCTCAAAATAGCGTCACCCTGACTGGTCTCCCTATGATTTTACCTAGTGAGTGTGACCTGACTTACTAGTGCATGGTTTGTCTTGTCTGTGGAAGCAATGCCTTCCAAGGTTATTTTGATGATGCCAAAGAATCAAGGTTAAGAAAATTCCAAAGATTCAAGAATAATCAAGATCAAGATTCAAGACTTAAGATTCAAGAATCAAGAGAAGACTCAATCAAGATAAGTACTAAAAAAAGTTTTTCAAAACATTGAGTAGCACAAGAAGTTTTCACAAAATCATTACCAAAGAGTTTTACTCTCTGGTAATCGATTACCAGAGGGTATTAATCGATTACCAGTGTTTTAAAATGTTAGATTTCAAATTTCAAGAGTCACAACTTGTGTTTAAAGAGTTTTAAATCATTTTTAAACTTGTGTAATCGATTACACAATACTTGTAATCGATTGCCAGAGTTCTAATCATTTTTAAACTTGTGTCTCCCTTCTCTCTTACAAAATATTTAAATGCTCCCTTACCCTCTCGCCTTTCCATATTTAGTCACTCTTTTCCTTCAACATTTTAACATCCCTCTTGATTCTGAACCATATATTCCAATCAAGAGATCTTTCTTGATCGATGCTGCTGTGGTTGCGTCCTTTGGTTACCGCAAAGAGCATAATGGCTCTTGGGTAAAAAAGGGTGCTCAACCAAATGATGATGAAGGACAATTACCGGTTGAAGGAGACTCTTCTCTCCTTCAGAGTATTTTGGACAGGTTCGATGGACTCCAAACCTATGTTGGTGAAAGGTTTGATGCTTTGGAACAACAAGTGGACATGCGATTCGATGCAATGGACTCAAGGATCACAAAGGTTGAAGAAGATGTCACCATCATTCGCGACTGCCTTGATTTACCTCCACCACCACCATCAGTTTAGACCTTATTATTATTATATTTTGTTTCTAAAGCCTTGTATTTGGCTATATGCTTATGACATTTGAAAACTTAGTATTTTTAATATTTGCTTAGTATGACTGAATATTTATGGATTGTGTTATATGACTAAGTAGTTTGCATTTCAATTTGGTTTTATTCATGTCTTGCTTCATGAATGATTTAGAATCTTTTATGATTGTTTTACACAGTATGCTTTGTGTATGTTTTAAATTATTTATGTTTTACGCACTTTGACCTTTTTGATGCTGCCAAAGGGGGAGAGAAAAATGGGTATTTTAAGAAATCAAGATAGTATATTTTCAAAACTTTAAAATTAAGCATAAATTCAAAATGAAAGGGGGAGAAAGGGATGAGTGAACGATAGAACAAAAATTGTATGCATTCTCTTGATTTCAGGATTGTCATCATCAAAAAGGGGGAGATTATGGAAGCAATGCCTTCCAAGGTTATTTTGATGATGCAAAAGAATCAAGAGTTAAGCAAATTCAAAAGATTCAAGAATCAAGTTTCAAGTTTCAAGATTCAAGATTCAAGATTCAAGAATCAAGAATCAAGATTCAAGAATAATCAAGATTCATGAGAGGCCATGACGGACTCTTCGGAGTGTAGGCCTTAGGGGTAAATACACCCGGTTTGAGTGCTCCTTTAAGCCTATGCCGATCCCACATGGTTGGAGCATTCTTTCAAAATAGCGTCACCCTGACTGGTCTCCCTATGATTTTACCTAGTGAGAGTGACCTGACTTACTAGTGTGTGGTTTGTCTTGTCTATGAAAGCAATGCCTTCCAAGGTTATTTTGATGATGCCAAAGAATCAAGAGTTAAGAAAATTCCAAAGATTCAAGATTCAAGAATAATCAAGATCAAGATTCAAGACTTAAGATTCAAGAATCAAGAGAAGACTCAATCAAGATAAGTACTAAAAAAAGTTTTTCAAAACATTGAGTAGCACAAGAAGTTTTCACAAAATCATTACTAAAGAGTTTTACTCTCTGGTAATCGATTACCAGTGTTTTAAAACATTAGATTTCAAATTTCGAGAGTCACAACTTGTGTTTAAACAATTTTAAATCATTTTTAAAATTGTGTAATCGATTACCAGAGTTCTAAACGTTTTGATTTTCAAAATTTAAACATGAAGAGTCATATCTGTTGATGTGTAATCGATTACACCTTAATGGTAATCGATTACCAGTGACTGATTTCGAAAAATAAATTTCCAAAAGTCACAATTCTTTAAGCGACTTGTTTCAAAAGATTTTTTTTCAAAAGTCACAACTTTTTAAGTGGCTAGTTTTCAAAAGAGTCACAATTTTTAAGAGGTGACTAGTTTTAAAGAAATTTCCAAGAGTCACAAACTTTAAACTTGAGTCATCAAGAGATTATAAATATGTGACCATGGCAGGAATTTAAGAACAACAATCTTTTCAATGAATCTTTCAATCAATCCTTCAACAATATTTCAACACTTTCTACAGATCTTTCTAACTCATCTGTCTTCTCCCTTTGCCAAATGAACAGAACCACTAACCACTTGAATTCTTTTGTCTCTCTCTTCTCCCTTTGCCAAAAGAATAGAAGGACTAACCGCCTGAATTCTTTTGTGTCTCCCTTCTCTCTTACAAAATATTCAAAGGACTAACCGCCTAAGAATTCTTTTGATTCTTCCCTTCCCCTTAAGCAAAAGATTTCAAAGGACTAACCACCTGAGATATCTTTTGTTTCCCCTTACAAAAATTCAAAGGACTAACCGCCTGAGAATTCTTTGTCCCAACACATTGGAGGGTACATCCTTTGTGGTACAAGTAGAGGGTACATCTACTTGGAGATTGTTATACTGAGAACAAGAGAGGGTAAATCTCTTGTGGATCAGTTCAAGTGGAGGGTACATCCACTTGGTTATTCAAAGAGAACAAGGGAGGGTACATCCCTTGTAGACCTTTGGCTTGTAAAGGATTGTACAAGGTTGGAAAGAAATCCCAAGAACCGTAGGTTGCATGGGGACTGGATGTAGGCACAGTTTGTGGTCGAACCAGTATAAATCTTGTGTTTGTCTTCTTTTTCCCTACACTCTTTAATTTCTGCTGTGTACTTTTAATTATCGCTTTTACTTTTGGTTAAGTTTCTATTTCTGTTCTTTACTTTCTTAACTTAGTAGTAAAAGCCTAATTGAATCTAGTAACATTAAGAAGGTTAAATTTTTAATTAGTCAAGACACATTAATAATTAATTCAACCCCCCCTTTCCTTAATTATTCCAAGACCACTTGATCCAACATTGTCATGTACTCCTAGGCGCTCGACGAGGTTTTTCACTGACATGGTACCACATTGCATATAGGATTGAGTCTTAGTGTATATGTTGTATAACGCTTGTGTATTGATCGATATTGATTGACTTGGTGATATTTTCTTTTGATCCTTGAGTACGTGAATGTTGTGAAAATGAATTAGACGTGTTGTGTTGTGATGTGATGTTGGGCGACAAAGTGGTGAAATGACGTGAGCTATGCTTGAGTAAGTTTTATTTTGTTTATATGATACTTATACCTACATGTTGTCTTGTTTCTCTCCATTAGTTAGGAATGTGATAACTCACTCCCTGTGTGCTATTTGTGTTTGGATCCTGTCATGATCTCCAACTTTGTGTTCGTGGGAGTAGATGATTAGGTGGATGACTATGAAGAACCTTATGCTAGAGGACACGGGAACACAATGCTCTGATAGGATGTGACATTGGGGTATAGGTTTCTATATTAATTGCATGAAATCTTGGACAACCTTGTTTTGAGCCAAGATAATTTATTATTTATTTGGACAAATTTTATTATGATGTTAGAAAAGTGAATATGAGCCTTTTATGTTGGATCAAGTGGCCTCGAAATAATTAAGAAGGACGGGTTGAATTAATTATGAACGTTTCTTGACTAATTAAAAATTTATCCTTCTTAATATTACTAGATTCCATTAGGCTTTACTACTAAGTTATGAGAAAGTAAACAATAGAGACAATAACTTACACAAAAGTAAAGCGAAAATAAAAAGTGCACAACGGAAATTAAAGAGTGTAGGGAAGAAGAAGACAAACACAAGATTTAGACCGGTTCGACCACAACCCGTGCCTACGTCCAGTCCCCAAGCAACCACCGGTTCTTGAGATTTCCAATAACCTTGTAAAATCCTTTACAAGCAAAGATCCACAAGGGATGTACCCTCCCTTGTTCTCTTTGAACAACCAAGTGGATGTACCCTCCACTTGAACTGATCCACAAGAGATGTACCCTCTCTTGTTCTCAGTATTACAACCCAAGTAGATGTACCCTCTACTTGTACCACAAAGGATGTACCCTCCAATGTGTTAAGACAAAGAATTCTTAGGCGGTTAGTCCCTTGAATCTTTGTAAGGGGAAACAAAAGATATCTCAGGTGGTTAGTCCTTTGAAATATTTTGTTTAAAGGGAAGAGGAAGAATCAAAAGAATTCTCAAGCGGTTAGTCCTTTGAATCTTTTGCCAAGAGGGAGAAGGAAGAAAAAGATAGCACACTTTTGTTTTCTGTAGAATTTCCACTTGCAGAAAAAGTTTTGAAACAAAGTTTAGAAAGCTTTTTGGCAAAGAAAAGGCAATGGGCAATGGCTAGAGAAAGATTGTGAAAAAGATTGTTTTGGAAGAATATCATGCTTTTATAGACTCTTCATGTCTGGTCAAAGAAACCATTGGAAGAGTTATGACTTTTTGAGAAAACCATGTTAAGAGTTATAACTCTTAACTTTTTCTTCAAAACTGTTCACTGGTAATCGATTACCGCAAAGGTGTAATCAATTACACAATGTATTTTATGAAAAGTTGTGACTCTTCACAATTGGATTTGAATTCCAACGTTCATATTCACTTGTAATCGATTACTAATATAGTGTAATCAATTACACTATTTGATAATCATTTTGGAATGTTATAAATCATTTGAAAATATTTTGAAACCCAAACTGGTCACTGGTAATCGATTACTGATAATTGGTAATCGATTACCAGAGAGTAATCACTCTGGTAACTTAGAAAATTTGAGAAAATTCTTTTGTAAAACAAAATTGTGCTATTTGGTTTTTGAAAAAAATCATTTAATACTTATCCTATGAAGTCTTGACTTATTGCTTCTTGATTTCTTCTCTTGAGTCTTGAATCTTGGATTGGATTCTTGATGCTTGATCTTGAAGTCTTGAATCAATCTTGAATCAATCACTTGGGCTTTTGACATCATCAAAATTGCTTGGTTCATCATCATGAAGCTTGCTTCTACATTTTACCCTTTTGAAAGGCTTGTATTTAAATGTATTTTAAAAACTTTTAATTAATTTTGATTTCTTACTTTTATATATATGAGGGGTAGAGGATGTCATACACAATGTTTAGGAGAGGCATTTTGTTTCACCCAAAGTAGGCATGTGATATTCAAGCATGTTGTTTCTTGACACGTGATGCTTCATGAAAGGACACATCTTAAAAATGCATTACGTGGTTCGTGTGAGTAACATCGTGGCATAATTGTTTAGGGATTCGTTTCCTCTCCTGCCAGTTTCTGAAAGGTCATGGTTTCTCTCCTTATTTAAAAGGAATGCTCGTTAGGTTTTCACCATCTTCAATCTTGAGAACCCTTTTTTCACAATGTCTCTCGAGTCTCTACTTTAATCTCGCCTTATGACTGCCATGACTTTTTTGCTTCTGGATATTTTTGGTTGTAGCGATTTTTGAGTTTTCTTAAAGTTTTTCTTAATCCCTTTCTAATTAAAACTTCACTCCAGATACACCTTTTTCCCCTACTATGCCTACTATTTTTTAGTTTGCATTGGGCAAGGGAGGAAGGGACTCTGGGGGTTCTATATTGGACAAGTGGCCTTAATAACTTAAGAGGGAGCGGGGGGGGGGGGGGGGGAAAGGTGAATTAAGCAACCCACTTGAGAATTTCACTAACTTTGTAAAAATCCTTTTTACAACTTCTGAACACCTAAGGAATCCCTTTCCCTTGTGTTAAGGAAACTCACAATTCAAGCGACAACCAGTCTCTTGATTACAACTTACTTTCTAAGATGAACATAAACATTTCTCTCCTTTAGAGTGGATAAAACAATTTGATGTTCCTGGATGAACTCTCAATAGATTTGCAAGTGTTTTCACAAGAGTTGTTGAGAGAGCATTTGACAATGAAATTCTCTTAGAATATCTCTCTCTTGCTTTTCGAAGTCAGACACACATATATATAGGCCCTTCATGCCTTTTCAAAATGGTTTGAAGAGATGTGTCTTTTCAAAAAGCTTTTTCTGAAATTCTTCACTAGTAATCAATTATAGGTTTTTGGTAATCGATTACACAGTTATATTTTGAAGGGTCATGACTTTTCAAATTGAATTTCAAGAGTTCCACTGCTGGTAATTGATTACACATCAATGGTAATCGATTACACATTCAAAATTCAAATTTCAAATCCTTTTAAGAAGCTGATTTGCAAACTTGTCTTCTGGTAATCGATTACACTGCCTGGTAATCGATTACCAGAGCCTTGATATGTTGGAAACAATGTGTTTTGAGTAAAAAGCTGATCTTGAATGAATCTTGAAGCAATGCTTGTTTGTTGAAGCAACCTTGTCTTAATCTTGAAGCAATGCTTAACCTTTGAATGTTTGTTGAAGTAATCTTGAACGCAGCCTTGTTTGATTATTCTTTGGCATCATCAAAATCATGTATCCATACATTCACATTCTGAAATTCTGATACCAATGACAGATGTCGTACCGGATGTCACGACATCACACTTCAGAACATGCAGATTATATTTGACTGTATGCACAGATTAAACAAGTAAATAACACAAGAGAATTGTTAACCCAGTTCGGTGCAACCTCACCTACATCTGGGGGCTACCAAGCCAGGGAGGAAATCCACTAAAATAGTGTTAGTTCGAAGATCTAACAGCCACTGTTTACAACCTTCTCACCTAACCACTACCCGTGCAACCTCTACCTAAGAGCCACTCTTAGATATGAGAACCCCTCTCACTCCCTCTCAATCACTCTCCCGTGTTTACAATTAAGTCAAATACACACCAGAGATTGCTCTCTGAACAATAGAGATCAACTCCACACAAACTATAGAGATCAACTCTACACACTCAGGTCCAACACTTGATGTTAGGGTAACATCAAGGTGGCTCACAAAACACTCAAGTCCCAAAACTCACAAAATAACTCTTCAATCCCGGACTTGGTAGAAAACTCGTGCAGCCTTCATGTTTATATAGCAGTGTGCGTATCTGAGCTGCAACAGCTTGCGCTGGATGAGATCTATCATTCTCCTGAAAAATCTGCACTTAAAGATCTAAAAGATCAAGTTTGATCTTTTAGTTTTTATCTTTAATCTTTAATCCCTGAACGAACTATTCAAGTTTGTAATTCGAACTTTAATTATCTTTTAATTCGTTCCTAAAGATAGATCGCCAAATCTGTTGCTAACTGCACATTAATCTGTTAAAGATATAACAGATTTATGTGTCCAGTATTTTCGGGTCGGATGTCAGGACATCGTGTCCGACATCGTGGATCCTGCAGCTTCAATTCTTCATTTGACATTTTATCTTGCCTTGTGCATTGTGCAGCCCAATCTGATTCCTTGACATAACGTTGGACATCATGTGCAGCAACTCCAGCTTTCCTTCATTGTCTAAGTGCTTATGTTTTAACAAAATTTTAGCCAATCTTTTAATGCTCAGTAAAGCTAAGCACTAACAATCTCCCCCTTTGGCAAATTTTGTCTAAAACATACTTAGACACTTCCTGAGCAGGTACGAGCAGTTATGCAAGTGGGATCAGCAACTTTCATTATCAGAGTAATCAAGCACAGCGGTTTCTGTAGTGGCGACAGCAAAATTCTGCAAGTTGCAAGTCGTTTCCAGGATGTCAAGACATCTCACGTGACATCAGCTTTCTGCTCCCCCTGTCTCCATGCTCCTACTGCTGTGAAGCAGTTCACGGCAGCATCTTCTATCAGCTACTAGTCTTTTCAAGGATGTCAAGACATCTCATGTGACATCAGCGTTCTGCTCCCCCTGTCTCCATGCTCTTACTGCAGCATCTTCTATTAGCTACTAGTAGTTACAGTAGCTTACATCAGTCATCATCAGCAGCAGTCTCCCCCTCAAAATCATATACATACAACTCCCCCTCAAAATCATGAATCATGCATACATCGTATCCTACTTACTCAAGATCATAAATCATGCATAATACTATTACTCCCCCTTTTTAGACAGAATTTGACAAAAGTAGAATGCATGCAAATATTACAGACCAATAGCAATCAATTGTTCAAAGGGACATGCCCCTATAGCTAGTAAAAAGCAAAAATAAAGTTCTGATGGTCATGGGGTGGCTTCAGAATCATCATCTGATTCTGTCTCTTCTGCTCCATCTTCCTCTTCCTCAGCGGCTTCTTCTTCTTCCTCAGCTGGATCTTCTTCTTCCTCAGCTGCTTCACCATCATCAATGCCACTGTCTGAGAGTCTTTTGATCAGGCGTTCCAGCTCCATTTTCTTCTCTGTGGTGGCTTTGATGGTTGCTTCCAGCACCTTGCATGTGTCCTTGAGTTCAGCAATCAAAGCATCCTTGGACACAGCACCTGAAGCAGCAGCTTTCCCTGATGTCGAGACAATGTCTGGGACATGTGTCCCCTCAAACAGTTTGTAATGCAGGGACAGAGGAAATTCTCTCTTCATCACAGAGTCAATGTTGTTTAAGATATTGGGATGTTGACTCAACATAATGCCACACAATACAGTTGGGAAGGCAATGGGTAATTTGACAGCAAACGATTCTGAATGCTTAACAGTTTGATCAAAAATATAGTTTCCAAAATTAAATTTGGACTTGGTTCCAACAGCATACAGAAATTTACCCAAACCTGTGGCAACAGTGGAAGTGTGATTGGTGGGTACCCAGTTTGCAGCGCCAATCCTATGCAGGATTGCATACTTCACACTTAGCTTCCCTGCAGAAAGCTTCCCTTTCTTTGGCCAATGCTGGACTCGTTTGGCAGTGATTTCCTTGGCAATCTGATGCTCAGAAACATCAATATCCACCACTCCTTCAGTAGGTCTGCCCAGGTATTTGTTGATTACATCAGGGGAGAATCTAACACATTTTCCTCTGACAAACACTTTCTAGTACTCATCACTCTTTCTGTTTGTTATGTCAGAGGGGATGTTGACAATGAACTCCCTGACTAGACTTTCATAGCAATCTCCCAACTTGGTGACAGTTTTCAGCAGTCCAGCAGCCTTGATGAGGTCCATGATCTCCTTGCAATCCAAGGCATTTCTTCCCAGTTCTCTTTCTAAAGCAAGCCTTCGTTGATATACAAATTTCCACCTTTCAACATTGCCAATGGAGTGGAATGAGATGTTGTCCAATGGTGCATCAGGGACATTTCCAGGCACCTTTTTCCCTGATTTCTTGGCCCTCTTGATGTCGGGAACATCTAGTTCGACATCATCATCAGAGTCCGATGAGGAAATTTCTTTCCTCTTCTTGGAGGGGATTGCAACTTTGCTCCATCTGGATGTGGTAGGAGTGATTGGTGTGCTCTTCTTCTGTGCCATAGTTTTGATTCGTCCAGACCTAGTAATGGGGGGTTTTTCCCTTTCTGCTTTGTAATCTTTCTGCAATGCCAGGTGCCAACTTGTTGGCAATGGGTTCCTCATTAGATTCTACTTCTTCTAGGTCAATGAGGTCACCTGGAGCAGGTTCTGGTGCCCTTGGTGCAGGGGTCTCTTCTGTGGCTTGATCTTCTTCTTCGGTTGATTCCTCTTCACTGGGTGAAGGGAGGGCTTCAGCATTTGGAGTGGAAGATGTTGGAACATCTTTATCAGCATCAGGCACAGAAACATTTGGGGTGGAAGATGTTGGGACATCTTCATCAGCTTCAGGGACAGAAGCATTTTTCAAAATGCTACTCACAATACTGCGGATCTTCTTGTCCATCTCCGTGTCTACTTCCCTAGGACTTGTTGCAAGGCTAGGGTTTTCAGAAGTCTTCACTCCCTGTTGTCGTTTGGGAACCAGTTTCTCAGGGACAGGAGCTTGACCAGGAATCATCTGTATGGGTTGGATATGGAATTCAGGTTGTTCCTGGTTTGATGGTGCTTTGGTGGATGATGGAGATGATGGTACAGAGGGTGAACCAGGAGATGAAGTTTCTTTTGGTGAGGTAGCCATGGAGAAGCAGAGCTTTTGGAATGGTTTCGTGAATTTCTGAGAGCTGTTAGGGAATGCTGAAAACGAGATTACCACTAAAATATGAGTTTGAATGAGGAATGTAGAGGGACGTGTGAAGCAACGGTCGAATTTGTCTTGGCCCAGTAGAGAACGCGCTATTAACGTTTGAGCACGTTCAGATAACAGTAATTGCTATAAATCCTCTAGCAGACAAATGCCCAGCTTGCCCCTCAGTTTTTCAAACTGATTTGCATCCAATGCCTTTGTGAAAATATCTGCTATTTGTTCCTCAGTGTCAACATGCTTCAGTGTGATCACTTTATCATCAACAAGATCTCTAATATAGTGATGTCTAATGTCAATGTGCTTGGTTCTGCTATGTTGAACAGGATTTTTTGAAATATTAATAGCACTCATGTTGTCACAGTACAATGTCATGACATCTTGTTCGACATTGTACTCCTTGAGCATCTGCTTCATCCAAACTAGTTGTGAACAGCTGCTTCCTGCTGCAATATACTCTGCTTCTGTAGTAGATAGGGACACACAGTTCTGCTTGAACCATGAAATAAGATTGTTGCCCAAATAGAAGCATCCACCAGAAGTGCTTTTTCTGTCATCTGCACTTCCAGCCCAATCAGCATCACAATACCCAACCAGCATTGAATCTGAACAATGACAGTACATAATCCCATAGTCACTGGTGCCATTTACATATTTCAGAATTCTCTTTACTTGATTCAAGTGACTTATCTTGGGATTGGCTTGATATCTTGCACAAACACCTACTGCAAAGGTGATGTCAGGTCTGCTTGCTGTTAAATATAGTAAGCTCCCAATCATGCTTCTGTACAGACTTTGATCAACACTGGTGCCAGCTTCATCCTTTGACAGCTTCAAGTGAGTAGGTGCAGGTGTTCTTTTATGGCTGGCATTTTCCATCCCAAACTTCTTGACAGTGTTCTTTGCGAACTTGCTTTGTGAGAGGAATATGGAGTCTTCCATCTGCTTCACTTGGAGTCCCAGAAAATAAGTCAGCTCTCCAACAAGACTCATCTCAAATTCAGATTGCATCTGTTGGACAAAATGTCGAAGCATCTCATTCGACATCCCTCCAAACACAATGTCATCAACATATATCTGTGCTATCATCAAGTTTTCAGCATCTTGTTTGACAAAGAGAGTCTTGTCAATTCCTCCCTTCCTATACCCTTGCTGAGTAAGGAACTCTGTTAGCCTTTCATACCAAGCTCTTGGAGCTTGCTTCAATCCATAGAGAGCCTTCTTGAGCCTGTATACATGATCTGGATGAGTTGGATCTACAAATCCCTTTGGCTGCTCCACATAGACTTCTTCATTCAAGTATCCATTCAGAAACGCGCTCTTCACATCCATCTGGTACAGCTTGAATTTGAGGATGCAAGCTACACCAAGTAACAATCTGATGGACTCAAGTCTAGCAACAGGAGCGAAAGTTTCATCAAAGTCTACACCTTCAATCTGAGTGTAGCCTTGAGCAACAAGTCTGGCCTTGTTTCTGGTTATAACACCTTCTTCATTGGTTTTGTTCTTGTAGATCCACTTGGTGCCAATCACATTAGTTCCCTCGGGTCTAGGAACTAGCTCCCAAACTTCATTCCTTTTGAATTGCCCCAATTCTTCTTGCATAGCATTGATCCAGAACTCATCAGTCAGTGCCTCTTTCACATTCTTTGGCTCAGTTTTGGAGACAAAGCATGAATTGGAGACAATCTCAATCTCCCTTGATCTTGTAGTGACTCCTCTGTTTGGATCTCCTATAATCAGCTCCTTGGGGTGCATCTTCTGGATTCTAATGGAGGGTCTCTTGTCAGGTTGATTGATGTTTGGTTCATCTGTAGCAGAATCAGAGTTTTCTGCATTTTCTGCACTTTTAGCTGTATCTGCTACATTGTCTCCCGATGTTCTGACATCTTCTTCGACATCCTTCTTTCTTGCTGGAGTTAGATCATCAACAACCACATTGATGGATTCCATCACAGTTCTGGTTATGGAATTGAATACTCTATATGCTCTGCTGTTTGTAGAGTATCCCAGGAATATTCCTGCATCACTCTTGGGATCCATCTTTCTCCTTTGCTCTCTGTCTGCCAAAATGTAACATGGACTTCCAAAGATGTGGAAGTGCTTGACAGTTGGCTTCCTCCCTTTCCAGATTTCATACAGTGTGGTTGGAGTCCCTCTTCTCAGTGTGACTCTGTTGTGGATGTAGCATGCTGTGTTCATGGCTTCAGCCCAGAGATTATAGGGAAGTTCTTTGGCATGAAGCATGACCCTAGCAGCCTCTTGCAAAGTCCTGTTTTTCCTTTCAACTATGCCATTTTGTTGTGGTGTAATGGCTGCAGAGAACTCATGAGTGATGCCTTCAGATGTGCAGAATTCAGTAAACTTGCTGTTTTCAAACTCTCTGCCATGGTCACTCCTAATTCTCTTGATGACACAGTCTTTTTCTCTTTGAAGTCTTAGACTCAACTCTTTGAATACTTCAAAGGTGTCTGATTTCTCTCTGATAAAGTTGACCCAGGTAAATCTGGAGAAATCATCCACAACAACATAGGCATACCTCTTTCCTCCAAGGCTTTCAACTTGCATAGGCCCCATCAAGTCCATGTGAAGTAGTTCCAGCACCCTGGAAGTGGTCTGATGTTGAAGCTTCTGATGGGACATCTTGACTTGCTTTCCAATCTGACATTCACCACAGATTCTGCCTTCTTCTATTTTCAGATTGGGAATGCCTCTAACAGCACCTTTGTCAATGATTTTCTTCATGCCTCTTAAGTGCAGATGTCCAAATCTTTGATGCCATATTTTGACTTCATCTTCTTTGGAGGATAGACATGTGGAGGAGTGACTGGTTTCTTGAGGTGTCCATAGGTAACAGTTGTCCTTTGATCTGCTGCCCTTCATTAGAACTTCACTCTTCTCATTTGTCACCAAGCATTCTGACTTTGTGAAGTTTACATTGAATCCTTCATCACACAACTGACTGATGCTGATCAAGTTTGCAGTCAGTCCCTTCACCAGCAGTACTCTGTTCAGACTAGGAAGTCCATCATGGACTAGCTTTCCCATTCCAGTGATCTTTCCTTTAGAGCCATCTCCAAATGTCACATAGCTAGTGGAGCAAGGTTCAATGTTCACCAGGAATTCTTTAACTCCTGTCATGTGTCTGGAACAGCCGCTATCTAGGTACCAATCTTCCTTAGCTGATGCTCTAAGTGAAGTATGAACAACAAGACTAACAGTCTTGTGTTTTGGAACCCACATCATCTTCCTTCCGCTGCTTCTACTTTGAGTTCCATGATGTGGATGACCATGTAGATGATAGCAAAAGGGCTTTATGTGACCATACTTGCCACAGTAGTGACACCTCCACTTCTTTCTTTTGCTCTTTTTCTGCTGCGTTCCATGATGTCGAGACCGATGTCGTGACATCGTGGCTCCAGTGCTGTTTTTGGCAGGAACAAATTCTGTCATGGTTATTCTGCCAGCAGATTTATGATTAAACCCAAGTCCTCTCTGGTTTCCAACATTCTTCCCAAGCTGTAGCACCTTATCAAGCATATCTGAGCCTTTATTCAGCATCTTTATTGATTTTGTCATGTTTTCCAGTTTAGAGTTCAGAAAACCAACTTCTCCTTTAAGTTCAGAGATTTCCTCTTCATGTGCCTCCTTCTCAGCCTCCAGATTTGCAATGACCTTCTTTAGTTGTGCTTCTTGCTGAAGAATCTTCTCACTTTTGATGCATAGTTCTCTATATGATATAGCAAGCTCATCAAAAGTGATTTCACTATCTGTATCACTTGAATCTTCAGCAGATTCAAATCTCCCAGTGAGTGCATTCACATCTCTGTCAGAATCACTTTCTTGTTCACTCTCTGTATCATCAGACCGACATACAGAAAGTCCTTTCCTCTGCTTCTTGAGATGAGTGGGACATTCAGCTTTGATGTGTCCATAGCCTTCACACCCATGGCATTGAACTCCTTTGCTGTGACTGGGCTTTTCCTCTGACCTTTTCTGGTATTCACTACCTTTCCTGATGTCGAAAGGGATGTTCCGGACATGTGGTTTCTGCCTCATGTCCATTCTGTTCAGCACTTTGTTGAACTGTTTTCCAAGGAGCACAACTGCGTTAGTCAGACCTTCATCAGTATCCAGGTCATACTCATCTTCTTCTCCTTCATCATTGGACATGAACGCCAGATTCTTGCTCTTCTTTTCAGTCCTATCCGAGAGTCCTAGCTCAAAGGTTTGAAGGGAACCAATGAGTTCATCTACTCTCATGTTGCAAATGTCTTGGGCCTCCTCTATTGCAGTGACTTTCATGTCAAATCTCTTAGGCAAAGATCTGAGGATCTTTCTCACCAGCTTTTCGTCTGTCATCCTTTCTCCCAAGGCAGTGCAAGCATTGGCAATTTCAAGAATGTTCATGTGGAAGTCATGAATACACTCTTCCTCCTTCATCTTCAGATTTTCGAATTTTGTAGCCAATAGTTGCAATCTGGACATCTTCACTTTGGAGGTTCCTTCATGAGTGGTTTTCAGGATCTCCCATGCATCCTTGGCCACTGTGCATGTGTTGATCAGTCTGAAGATATTCTTGTCAACTCCATTGAATAGAGCATTCAAAGCTTTGGAGTTTCCAAGTGCCAATTCGTCTTCTTCTTTTGTCCAGTCTTCTTCTGGCTTCAATCCATCAGTGGGCTTTCCTTCTGTGTCCAGCATCTTGGGATGTTCCCAGCCTTTGATGACAGCTTTCCAGGTTCTGCTATCCAGTGATTTGAGGAAGGCCACCATCCTTGCTTTCCAGTATTCATAGTTGGTTCCATCCAGAATTGGTGGTCTGTTCACTGGTCCTCCTTCTTTCTCCATGTTCATCAGAATTTATCTCCCTAGATCTCACTCAGTGATTTCGAGTGCCTGCTCTGATACCAATTGAAATTCTGATACCAATGACAGATGTCGTACCGGATGTCACGACATCACACTTCAGAACATGCAGATTATATTTGACTGTATGCACAGATTAAAAAAGTAAATAACACAAGAGAATTGTTAACCCAGTTCGGTGCAACCTCACCTACATCTGGGGGCTACCAAGCCAGGGAGGAAATCCACTAAAATAGTGTTAGTTCGAAGATCTAATAGCCACTGTTTACAACCTTCTCACCTAACCACTACCCGTGCAACCTCTACCTAAGAGCCACTCTTAGATATGAGAACCCCTCTCACTCCCTCTCAATCACTCTCCCGTGTTTACAATTAAGTCAAATACACACCAGAGATTGCTCTCTGAACAATAGAGATCAACTCCACACAAACTATAGAGATCAACTCTACACACTCAGGTCCAACACTTGATGTTAGGGTAACATCAAGGTGGCTCACAAAACACTCAAGTCCCAAAACTCACAAAATAACTCTTCAATCCCGGACTTGGTAGAAAACTCGTGCAGCCTTCATGTTTATATAGCAGTGTGCGTATCTGAGCTGCAACAGCTTGCACTGGATGAGATCTATCATTCTCCTGAAAAATCTGCACTTAAAGATCTAAAAGATCAAGTTTGATCTTTTAGTTTTTATCTTTAATCTTTAATCCCTGAACGAACTATTCAAGTTTGTAATTCGAACTTTAATTATCTTTTAATTCGTTCCTAAAGATAGATCGCCAAATCTGTTGCTAACTGCACATTAATCTGTTAAAGATATAACAGATTTATGTGTCCAGTATTTTCGGGCCGGATGTCAGGACATCGTGTCCGACATCGTGGATCCTGCAGCTTCAATTCTTCATTTGACATTTTATCTTGCCTTGTGCATTGTGCAGCCCAATCTGATTCCTTGACATAACGTTGGACATCATGTGCAGCAACTCCAGCTTTCCTTCATTGTCTAAGTGCTTATGTTTTAACAAAATTTTAGCCAATCTTTTAAAGCTCAGTAAAGCTAAGCACTAACACATTCTATTTGGCAACCCATGCTAGAGCCGGAAGTGGCTCCTAGCGGAGATTCTTAATTGGAGGAGGTTCTTCGTGAGGTCTCTGATAATAGGTCCTCAGCTTTTGAGAGGTTGATGAACTTTGACAATGTGGGTGAGGATAGTTTCGACCTATGCACGGGGATAGAATCTCCCATGACTCTTACAAAGGATCAACCTTCCCTGTTATAATGATCATGCCCCTGCCCCCCTCAAGAGAATCTAGTGACCGCCAAGGCTACGGGAAAAGAAGATGGTGGTGAAGTTAGGGGTTCTAGTTCTCCTCCCGGTGGAGTAACAGATGGTGGGGTGAGAGAGGGAAATGATGGAGGGCCTTGGGAAACGTCGAGGAATAGGCGTTGCTGTGATGGCAAAATGCTTTCTCCTTTTCCATTCATTACCAATTTCGAGTGGGTAAGAGATGACATTTTGAAGTATCATTTATTGATAGCATCCCTCTTGAGTATTGGTGCCTTGTCGCGTCAACTTGAGTTGACAAAACCTGGTGAGCCCATTATGGTCCCCACTATTTCTATGTTTACCGCGGTATATTTGAAGTGTGGAATTTGACCCTTCCCTTGAATGATTTCTAATGTACTTTGTTGAAGCACTTGAACATGGCCCCCTTTTAAGTGTATCCCAATAGTTGGGCGATGGTGAAGGATTTTGAGATTTTGTGCCTGTTCTTCAATATTAAGCCTAGTGTTCCTGTATTCGTGTATTTTTCCATATGAAGCTGATTGGGAAGATTGGCTAGGCACCGTTGAATAATTTTTACAAGAGGATGTTCCAGATCGACTTGAATGCATTCTGAAGATTCAAGGATTGTCTTTTTATGGTCAAGGCAACTAGTGTCGTTTATGTAAAGTTCAAGTCTTTTGAAGAACACCTAATGTCTTTGGAGGAGAGGGTAGACAAGGCCATATTGGAACAATTGGCGGCCTTGCTTGATGCATGAACCATCTTTTCCTTGCCTGTAGTAAGCAATCCTCTTCCCTAAAACTGATGTTGTGTAGTAGCAAAACAACATCAATTTTGACTGAAATCGATGTTTTAAGGTTCAGTGACCCCAAAGCAAAGGTGCTTCAAGGAGTTTGCAAGGCATGGGAGATGGTGCAAAAGAAGGACAAAGAGCTCAGGGGAAGCAGCAACGGGGTCATCGGCGGTTATCGTAAGTGGATGGGAGCCTGCACACAAGGCTTGGATTGGCTCCCAAAGCTAAAAGCTTCGATGGAAGAAGAGGCCGAAGCTCTGAAAGAGAGCAAAGAGGTGCAAGCCCTAAAGGCGGAGCTTGAGAAGGCCCAAGTTGTCAAGGAAAAGTTTAAGTCAATGGCTGTCAGAGTCCGAAAAGAGTATGATGAGCTGAAAGACATCAATGCATCCACCGCCGAAGCCTTGGAGCGAGAAACCAAGAGGGCCCGGAAAGAAGAACATGGTTGGGACAAGTTCCGAGGGGCTTTATGGGGCAGCAACAACGAGCTTAAACTCTGAAGAGAGGAAAGGGACCGGTCATGAGTTGAAGGCATGGTTTTGAAAGATGAGTTGAAGGCTTGTCTAAGGTCCAAAAGGAGTTTGTCCCAACAATTAAGTGAGACAGAGGGAAACATGATGGCCATCATCAATATGTATAAAGAAGAGTTGAATCTTGCAACGGCCCATGAGCAAGAGCTAGTAGATAAGTATGCCAAGGCGTATGCAGAAAAGGAAGTAAGGGGAAGGGTGATTGATTCATTGCACCAAGAGGCAATGATGTGGATGGACCGATTCTCCCTTACCTTGAATGGAAGTCGAGATCTTCCTCGACTGCTAGCAAAGGCTAAGGAAATGGCAGACGTATATTCGGCCCCTGAGGAAATCAATGGGCTCCTCAACTATTGTCAACATATGATTGACTTAATGGCCCACATAATTAGGAACCATTGAGGCATTTTTGTACTATCACTCTGATCTTGGCTAGTTAAAGCCTTTTTCTCTCTAAATAAAAATGAGTTTATCCCATGAGTTTGCTCAAAGAACCAGTGTGAATCTAATGCTCTGAATTTTATCTCTAGCATGCATTCATTTTTAAATTCCTTGTTGCATACTCATCACATTTTGTCTCTTTAGGGAGAACATCATAACTAAGCGCGCCCCAAGGCATCCCTATCGCACCTGATCCAAATCTAGGACAATGGGTGACTTAGAGGAGGTGCATGAACAAATGAAAGCCGATATGTCGGCTTTAAAAGATCAAATGGCTTCCATGATGGAGGCCATGCTAGGAATGAAATGGCTAATGGAGAGTAACGCAGCCACGGCTGGCCACCGCCAGCACAACCGCCGAAGCAGACCTGGTCCTTCCATCCATGGCACATCATCCCATCCTGAACATTTTGGGACGAGGGAGAAACACACTGGGGCATGCCAACAGCCCCCATCTGGGGTAAAACCAAGGTGCTTACCCCTACAATTTACTGCCCGACTACATGCCACCGACCATGCATGATGACATGTGTCATGTCACTCCTCTCACCCTCGAGGGGAAGCCTCCTCAAGAGCGCGCTCATGGGGATGTTGACTCCTACCCCTCTTTACCCACCGATGGCCCAGCGCCCAATGCGCTACCTCAGCCCAACATCGTGGGAGTACCTCAGCCCCGCCCAATGCAGCTAATACTTCTATCCATGGGAGGGCCGACTCCGACAGCGGAAGGAAAGGAAAAACTCGATCTCATCGAAGAGAGATTAAGAGCCGTCGAGGGATTCGGTGATTATCCTTTCGCAGACATGGCTGACCTGTGCCTAGTGTCGGACGTCATCATTCCCCCGAAGTTCAAAGTACCTGATTTCGATAGGTACAAAGGGATGACTTGTCCTAAAAATCACTTAAAGATGTACTATCGGAAGATGGGTGCATATTCTAGAGACGAAAAGTTATTAATGCATTTCTTTCAAGATAGTTTGGCCGGAGCGGCGGTCATCTGGTATACTAACTTAGAAGCTTCTCTCATCCGCACTTGGAAGGATCTAATTACTGCCTTCATTAGGTAGTATCAGTACAACACCGACATGGCTCCCGACTAAACCCAGCTGTAGAACATGAGCAAGCAGGAGCTAGAAAGTGGAGAGATTGATCGAGGCCGTACCCGAATCAAATAAACATTAAAAATGCAGTATCTAGGAAGTGATCCAAGGTCGTCTCCCAACGAGCAATGATCAACCAAACGTTCATAACAGATAGTAATAAAACAGTAACGAATTAGGGGGGGGGGGTTGTTTGTTTTTGTAAATTAAACAGTGAGTAAAATTGAATTAGAAAATATCAGAATTAAAACACGTTGCTTCCCCTTGATTCACAAGCAAGTCTCTTATTCTAGGTTATGAGAGTTTATCCTTTATTAGTTCAACCACTTAATCCAACCCTAAATTAAATTACTAAGCAAAATTTAACATAAGGCATTCATTATGTGATTAAGCAACACATACACCAATGAATCATGAACGAGCATTAAGCATGAACGTAAATTAAGCGTAGAGACAATTAATCAAGCACTAAGCATGCATGAATTAATAGCAACAAATACTGAGTAATTGGTGAAGAGGAAAACTGATCAGAATTTAATAGTAATAATAAAACCTTAAAGAGAACTGTGCTTGATCCTCAAGAGAAAACAACGCTGGAGACTTAGCCTTCCATTAATCAATAGAGAACGAAATTTTATTGCTAAAACGAAAAGTAAAAAAATTGGAATTGCAAAACGAAAAAGTGTCTAAAAGAAGAAGAGAAGCCTAAAACTAAAAACGAAAGAGGAGAGCTAAAATTACAGCCTTGGTGCTGTTATATATTTTCAGCCCCAAAGCTTACAAATCTGTTTTAAGTCCAAGCCCATAAATAAAATAAAATCTAGACAAGATAAGATAAGATTTGATAAAATAAAATCTAAATAAGATAAGATAAGATAAGATCTAGATGAAATAATATCTAGATTAGATAAAATCTAGATAAGATAAGATTTGATAAAATTGTCTGCTCTCTTCAAGTCCAAGCCCAATTCGGGATTCAAGCCCAATTGCTTATAATTCTCCTGAAATTAAATTCAAAACACAAAATTAGTCCAATAGGCCCAAATGATAAAACTGCATAATTAATTTGACAATTAAGACTAATTAGTAATTAAAATGGTGCAAAAAGGGTTAAGAAATAGGAGAAAATAATGACACATCAAAACCCCCCATACTTAGCCTTTTACACTCCTGGGCAAAATGAAACAAAGAACAAAATCAAAGGATATCAAAGAGAGACAAACAAAAACATTTACATATTTCTCAATGAACATCGAGGAATGAAAGGAATGCGTAACATCTAACATAAAGAGATCCAAAGAGTCAAGACATTCGTAAAAATTGTCCAAGTAACCCAATCATGGCAAAATAGTTAATCAGCTCAAGAATGAAAAGTGATAAAGCCTCACAATATATACACTTTATCTCTTAAGTGTCTAGGCTACTATTTACCCTCAAAGCACCCATGAAAACCAACACCACATAAACTTGGCAAGATTTTAAAATTGACAATCAACCCATAAACACAAGCACATGAGGATCAAAAGGTCTTTTAAGGTTGTAATGGGGCCAATGACAAGGTAGGGAAAAATATGGAATAAGTAGCTAAATCCCAAAGGAATAGAGGAGCAATGGGGAATAAGTGCATTAAGAAAAAAAATAAGAAAACCCAAAGATAAAATTTTAAACGCAAAGAGTAGAGCCAAGAGTCTCATCATTCTTTTTCCATTTAAGATCTTATTCACTCAACTTTATTGCTTTTCTTTTCCTTTTTTTCGAATTGATTCAGCTTGAATTTTTTTTTTGACGAACGGTGGCATTTTAGAACTAGCATATCATTCGGCAGAATGTCCAACATTTAACCCATATACAATGTACATCAGTATGGCCCAAAAATACATCATGAAGCATAGCCAACAAAACATGTTATCCAACAAAACCCCCCCACACTTATTCCCAAAACAATTCCAAAGCTCCAAAATTCCTTAAGGTTAAGGTGAGATCATGGTTTTTCACTTAAGGCTTGTAATGAGCTTCAAAACAAGGAAAGGGAAACAAGGCTCAAAAGGGCTATCAAAGAAATTAATTCAAGGTAAGTCCATTTGGCTAGAGGCTTATAAGAACAAAATTGCCTAAATCATTTCCAAATATGCATGTGAATTAGGAAGCATCAACAAGAATCAAGTCAAGGCTATTGTGCAAGCAATCAATGGGGAAAAACACACCAAAAGATTATGATGATGGATGGCTCAAATTCTCACAAAGGTAAACTTATCGCTTTCAAATTGAGCTTTCAAAACTATCATGACATGTAGAGGAAAAACAAGGATTTCAAATCACAAAATGTCAAGAGACCTTTATTTTCGAAACAATTACCCATTTCTTGAACATATCCTATAATTCAAAGAAAAACATGCAAAATTGTACATGCAAACAAAATTGACCTAAAATATTAAACTAGAAACCCAACAAAACTAACAAATTTAACAAAAGTAGAAAAATTAACAAAACCAACAAAACTAGCAAAACCAAAGAACACTTCCCCCCCATACTTAAACAAAACATTGTCCTCAATGTAGCACAATTAAAAGATTAAAAGCAATTAAACCATCAAATAGAATCGGACAAGTGTAATAAAAGCAAAGAAGGAGATAGGAAAAGAAGAACTCCCTAAGTCATGGTGGAGGAAGAGTAGGGTGGAGTAAGGAAGTCTCTTCCACCACTACGTCCACTAAAGAAGGGTTTGTGAGAAATGGCTTAAGTCGGTGTCCATTGACCTTGAAGCTCTTGTTTGTGGAGTTGCTTTTGATCTCAACTGTACCATAAGGAAAAACGTTAGTAACAACAAAAGGACCAATCCACTTAGACCTCAACTTACCACTCATGAGTCCAAGCTTAGAATTATACAATAACACTTTTTGCCCAACCATGAAGTCCTTCTTAATTATCATGCTATCATGGAACTTCTTGGTCTTTTCTTTGTAGAACTTGGCATTCTTGTAGGCTTCTAGGCGGATCTCATCTAACTCACTCAGTTGCAACTTTCTTTCCTCACCAGCTTGATCCATATAGAAGTTGCAGGTCTTCACTGCCCAGTATGCTTTGTGCTCAATCTCCACTGGAAGATGACATGCCTTTCCAAAGACCACCCGATGACCTCCCGGTGCGGAAGAATGACAGAACTGCAGGACTGAGTCAGTCTCATGATCTGGAATGCATCATCTAATGACCTGATCACTGCACAATTCCCATAAGTAGGGGTCATCCCAAATAAAATGCTTAGCATCACTTTTAATTTTATCTTTTTGAGCCTTAGATGCTAAGGGAGGAAAAACAGAAGCAACTAAATAATTGACAATGTTAGCAAACCAGGGAGTAGAAAGAGAATCAGAAATACTATACAATATATACAAATGATCATCCGAGAAATCATCCTGAATGGGTGAATCCTCATCAGACACACGTTCGATCCGACTCAAATGATTAGCAACTAAATTTTGTGCTCCGCTCCTATCACGGATCTCCAAGTCAAACTCTTGGAGCCAGAGCATCCATCGGATTAGTCTAGGCTTTGAATCAGCCTTCTTCAACAAGTACTTTAGAGCTGCATGGTCAGTATAAACAATAATGCGAGTACCAAGCAAATAAGAACGAAATTTTTCAAGAGCAAAAACTATGGCTAGTAGCTCTTTCTCGGTAGTAGTATAATTCGCTTGGGCAGCATCTAAAGTCCTAGAAGCATAATATATCACCCTAGGCAATTTATCAACTTTCTGAGCAAGGACAGCCCCCAATGCATAATTTGATGCATCACACATAAGCTCAAAAGGGGCTATCCAGTCGGGTGCCTGGATGATGGGGGTGGTAGTCAGTGCTCTTTTGAGGCAATCAAAAGCCTTTTTGCATTTATCATTAAAGTCAAACTCCACCTTCTTTTGCAACAAGTTGGATAGTGGAAGGGCTACCTTGCTAAAATCTCTTATAAAGCGCATGTAGAATCCTGCATGACCAAGAAAAGATCGCACCTCTCGCACGCAAGAGGGGTAAGGCAATTGTGAAATAACCGAAATTTATGCAGGATCTACTTCAATGCCCTTATTGGAAATAATGTGGCTTAAAACTATACCTTGCTCAACCATAAAATGACATTTTTCAAAATTTAGAACAAGGTTAGTTTCATTGCATCTATTCAAAACCTTTTCCAGACTATCCAAACAAACATCAAAAGAGGATCCATATACAGTGAAATCATCCATAAACACCTCTATGCAATTTTCTAAAAAATCACTAAAAATACTGATCATGCACCGCTGGAAGGTACCAGGGGCATTGCACAGGCCGAAAGGCATCCTCCTATAGGCAAAAGTGCCGAAGGGGCTGGTGAATGTGGTTTTTTCCTAATCCTCAGGAGCAATAGTGATTTGCATATAACCAGAAAAACCATCAAGGAAACAGTAGTGAGATTTACCTGCCAGGCGTTCAAGCATCTAGTCAATGAATGGCAGGGGAAAATGGTCCTTTTTGGTAACCTGGTTCAGCCTCCTATAGTCGATGCAGACTCTCCAACTGTTCTACACCCGAGTAGGAATCAACTCCTCCTTCTCATTTTTTATCACGGTGAGGCCGGTTTTTTTCCGGACTACCTAGACGGGACTCACCCATTGGCTGTCGGAGATAGGATAAATGATTCCAGCTTGCAAAAGCTTGGTTACTTCCTTCTTCACTACATCAAGAATTACTGGGTTGAGTCTTCTCTGTGGCTGTCTTACTGGTTTAGCCCCATCCTCTAAATTTATTCGATGCATACATGTGGATGGGCTAATACCAGGAATGTCCATCAGGGTCTAGCCTATAGCCTTCTTATGCTTCTTGAGAACTGATAACAACTTCTCCTCTTGCTCATCAGCAAGGGAGGCAGATATAATTACTGGAAAACTTTTGCTATCATCCAAGAAAGCTTATTTTAAATTTGATGGCAGAGGTTTCAATTCTGGTGTGGGTGGCTGGATAGTGGTAGAAAGAGATGGTTTCTCAGCTTGTACCTCATAAAGAAAGTCAGAGGTATGTGTACTTCCTGAAACATGGTTAGTTCTATCTGACTCTAGGAAGTGCACCTCAAGAGGTAAAACATCACCAGACATGTAATCAATATCAAATTCAGATTCACTCTTAGCATCAAATTCAAACATATGATCAAGTACAAATTCAGATTCAATGCATGAAGAGTGACAGGCATGCAGATTAGAATGAAGATCAGTCATGTATTCATAAAAAATATGGTCAATTATTTCAGCACGAAATACAGAAAGATCTTCAGATGGGTGTTTCATAGCATCAAGAATTTAAAATGAACAGTTATATCACCAAACTCCATAGATAGTGTGCCTGCATATACATCTATCTTAGTTCTAGCAGTTTTCATAAAAGGTCTGCCTAGAATGATGGGAACTGATCCTTAAGAAAATCCTTCCTCCATATTCAAAATATAAAAATCAACAGGGAAAATCAGTTCACCAACTCTAACTAAGACATCCTCTATGAAACCAGTAGGATAGGCAACACTTCTATTAGCTAAATGAATTACCACATCAGTTGACTGCAAAGGAGCAAGAGATAGAGAATTAAAAATAGACAGAGACATAACACTAACAGAAGCTCCTAAATCTAGCATGGCATTGTCAAACTTACTGTTCCCTATAATACAAGGTATGTTGAATGTACCTGGATCTTTACATTTTTTAGGGATTTGGGGAACAGATTTACCAATCAATGCGGAGACATTTCGGTCCATGCTAATTCTTTCATTTCCTTTAAGCTTCCGCTTATTAGTGCATAGCTCCTTCAAGAATTTTGCATATCTTGGAATTTGCTTTATTGCATCCAGCAGAGGTATGTTTACCTCTACTTTTCTAAATGTTTCCAATATCTCCTTCTCTGCCTCATCCAATTTTTTGTTGGAAATTGCTTTTGGAGGGAATGGAAGAGGGATATGCTGCTTCTGTAAATCAGAATTACCAGTAGAAGATTCACCTGCATAGAAATTGTTAGGTAACTTACTCTTTAAATTTTTGTCATCATCTTTTTCTGGAGTAGAGTGAAGTTGGGCAGGTTCATTTGCGGATGAGGAGGATGTTGCTGGTTGAGGTCCTTGACACTGCTTTCCCGACCTTAATGTAATGACACTCACATTTTTGGGATTCTGGACAGATTGAGAAGGTAATCTGTCAGAAATCTAAGACTGTTGTTGATTTAACTGTGTAGCCAATTGTCCCATCTGATTAGTTAAGCTCTGAATGGAGGCTCTGGTCTCTTGTTGAAACTTCATGTTTTGCATAGTCATTTGTCTCACAAGTTCTTCAAGGGAAGGTTGTGGAGGAGCCTCAACTGTTTGCTGTTTCTGGGGCTGTTGTTGTTGTTATTGTTGCTGCTGGATTGGTGGAGGGACGTATGGTCTGCTTGGGCCAGCAGCATTCTGAAAATAAGGTTGTTGTTGTTGTTGCTGCTGTTGTGAAGGATTCGACCATCTAAGGTTGGGATGATTCCTCCACCCAGGATTCTACCTGTTGCTGGAGAGGTCATAATTGTTCTATTGTGGCTGATTTTGCTACTGCAATTGAGGAGGTCTATTGTAGATGTTTGCAGCATAAGCTTCAGGCTGTTCAATTGCTTCAGATTGTTGCACAGAAGGGGAAAGGTCTGTGTGGTGGTCGGCAGAGGAGCATAAAGCACAGAGTCTGGCGACAGGTGCATATTTTTTATTCATGGCCAGTTGGGTTACCAGGTTAACCACGGCATCTAGTTTACCTTCAAGCTTCTTAGTCTTGGCTGATGAAGATGAATTCGTGGCTACTTCATGCACTCCTCTAATGACAATAACATCACTTCTGGCACTAAATTGCTGGGAGTTTGAAGCCATCTTCTCAATTAAATTTCTGGCTTCAGCAGGGGTCATGTCTCCAAGGGCTCCACCACTGGCAGCATCTATCATACTTCTCTCCATGTTACTGAGTCCTTCATAAAAATATTGGAGAAGAAGCTACTCAGAAATCTGGTGGTGAGGGCAACTAGCACATAGTTTTTTAAATCTCTCCCAGTATTCATATAGGCTTTCTCCACTGAGTTGCCTAATGCCTGAAATATCCTTTCCGATGACTGTGGTCCTGGAAGTAGGGAAATTTTTTTCTAAGAATACTCTCTTGAGGTCATCCAAGCTCGTGATGGACCTTGGAGCAAGGTAATATAGCCAGTCCTTTGCCACTCCCTCTAAAGAATGAGGAAAGGCCTTCAGAAATATGTGATCCTCCTGGAAATCTAGGGGTTTCATGGTGGAGCAGACAATATGGAATTCTTTTAGATGTTTGTGCGGGTCTTCACCTGCAAGGCCATGAAACTTTGGAAGCAAATGGATCAGTTCAATTTTAAGAACATATGGGACATCCTCATCAGGGTATTGGATGCACAAGCTTTCGTAGATGAAATTAGGTGCAGCCATTTTCCTTAGAGTCCTCTCACGGGGTGGAGGTTGTGCCATGTTCTTAGAATGTTCAAAACTATAATGCTCAAAATTACCAACCACAAAATGCTCAGACTCTCCAATAACAGAATGCTCAGGATGCTCAAAAGGTACAAAATGATGCCTAACTAATCTATGAAATGTCCTATCTATCTCAGGATCAAAGGGTTGTAAGTCAGATGGATTGCCCCTAGTCATCCACTACATTCAGCATGCACAACTAGTTGCCTTCTTATGCAAGTAATAGTGTAGGTTTGAGCTACAACTACCCTCAATTGATATCCAAATGACTTGAAATTTTGTGAGCAACACCCTAAAATCATGAAAAGATGGCACAAAAATTTTCAGGCAAAAATTCAAAGTCTAACTATGGAAATTACCTAAGGAAAGTTTTAAAAAATAAAACAATAAAACTTGAAAAATAAAAAAAACTAGTAAACAGGCGATTTTTTCTACCCCAAATATATATAATAATAGTCATTCTGATACCCAGAGCAAAAGTTATGGTCGTTTGAAGTTTTGACAAAAATCAAATTCACTACTTTTTTGGAACTTTCAAATCTAACCAAACTAAGGGCTCCAGCTATTTTTCCCACAAAATATGGATCAAAAGAACCTACCACACCAAAATTCAGCCAAAAATAATAACCTTAACTATCAAAACAAAAATTGCCAATTAAATTGTCAGCAACAGTCATTGATTCAGTCGCTAAGGGATTTGCATGACTACCCTGTTTTCCAGATCAGCAAAAGTGGTCGCTAAATCCGTCGCAAAACACTATTCACAGCAAAACACTAAAGCTAAAACAGAGGAAGCGCTGAACAAAAAAACTAAAATAAAACACCACACTAAACAAAATAACAAGACACTAAACAACACTAACACAACACACGAAAGCATAAAACAACTAAACATAAAACTCGAATCACTAGCTATTATGAACCTTTGGACACTGCTCCCCGGCAACAGCGCCAAATTTGATTGAGGCCGTACCTGAATCAAATAAACATTAAAAATGCAGTATCTAGGAAGTGATCCTAGGTCGTCTCCCAACGAGCAATGATCTACCAAACGTTCATAACAGATAGTAATAAAACAGTAACGAATTGGGGGGGAGGGTTGTTTGTTTTGGAAATTAAACAGCGAGTAAAATTGAATTAGAAAATATCAGAATTAAAACACGTTGCTTCCCCTTGATTCACAAGCAAGTCTCTTATCCTAGATTACGAGAGTTTATCCTTTATTAGTTCAACCACTTAATCCAACCCTAAATTAAATTACTAAGCAAAATTTAACATAAGGCATTCATTATGTGATTAAGCAACACATACACCAATTAATCATGAACGATCATTAAGCATGAACGTAAATTAAGTGCAGAGACAATTAATCAAGCACTAAGCATGCATGAATTAATAGCAACAAATACAGAGTAATTGGTGAAGAGGAAAAATAGATCAGAATTTAATAGTAATAATAGAACCTCAAAGAGAATTGTGCTTGATCCTCAAGAGAAAACAACGTTGGAGACTTAGCCTTCCATTAATCAATAGAGAATGAAATTTTATTGCTAAAACGAAAAGTAAAACAACTGGAATTGCAAAACGAAAAAGTGTCTAAAAGAAGAAGAGAAGCCTAAAACTGAAAACGAAAGAGGAGAGCTAAAACTAGAGCCTTGGTGCTGTTATATATTTTCAGCCCCAAAGCTTACAAATCTGTTTTAAGTCCAAGCCCATAAATAAAATAAAATCTAGACAAGATAAGATAAGATTTGATAAAATAAAATCTAAATAAGATAAGATAAGATCTAGATGAAATAATATCTAGATAAGATAAGATTTGATCTAGATAAGATAAGATTTGATAAAATTGTCTGCTCTCTTCAAGTCCAAGCCCAATTCTGGATTCAAGCCCAATTACTTATAATTCTCCTGAAATTAAATTAAAAACACAAAATTAGTCCAATAGGCCCAAATGATAAAACTGCATAATTAATTTGACAATTAAGACTATACAGTAATTAAAATGGTGCAAAAAGGGTTAAGAAATAGGAGAAAATAATGGCACATCAGAGATCTAGCAGCGCAAGTGGCCCCTCCCATGGTCGAGAGGGAGATGATTACGATGATAGTGGATACCATGCCCGTATTCTACTATGAGAAGTTAGTGGGTTACATGCCCTCTAGCTTCGCGGACTTTGTGTTCGCCGTAGAAAGAATTGAAGTGGGCTTGAAGAGAGGAAAGTTTGATTACGTCTCTCCCGCCGGTACCAGCAATAGAAGGACCGGAACAGTTGGGGCAAGGAGGAAGGAGGGGGATGCCCACACTGTCACCTTAACACCTGTATGGCCAAAGTAGTAGCAAGCCTTCCATGGTAGCCACCAATATGCGCAACATCACCTGAGCTTTTCGGCCTGCACCAGAAGCTCTTCCAACTCAGCGCCCGCCCAGCCAAGGGCACCCGCATCAACACAAAGGGGCCCCCTTAGACTTCGACTCCAGCACAACCCCGTCCAGCCGGTAATGCCAACCCTAGCATGGGCTCCAACATAGGAAGAAACCCTCTGCCAAGGAAGGCTTTGGAGTTTGCCCTGATCCCAATGACGTACGGGGACCTCTTGCCATCGCTCGTTGCCAACCAATTAGCAGTGGTGACCCTGGGAAAGATCTACCAGTCCTCTTTCCCAAAATGGTATGACCCCAGTGAGACCTGCGCATACCATGGGGGGACCCCGGGGCACTCAGTCGAACAGTGTATGGCCTTGAAGCACAAGGTCCAAAGTTTAATTGAAGCAGGGTGGTTGACGTTCCAAGAGGACAGGCCCAATGTAAAAACAAACCCGCTCGCCAATCACGGAGGGCCGGTTGTGAATGCCATTGAGGTATGTAGGTCACAAAGGTCTAAACATTTGAAGGATGTGACAACCTGTAGGAGTTTTATCTATGAAGCCTTGTAAGATACGGGTGTGGTCCCTCTCAGTGGATGTAAGAAGGATTCCTGCAAGATGCAAGTCACGGAGGATGAAGAAGACAAAAATATAGAGCTTTCCCCGAAGCTAGAAAGGATAATCGCTCAGGAAGACCAAGAGATGAAGTCACACCAAGAAGAAACAGAGCTCGTAAACTTAGGTGTTGGCGATGGAAAGAAAGAAGTAAAGGTGGGCACAGGTATGACCACACCTATCTGTGAGGAATTAGTGGCTCTACTATGGGACTACCAAGACATCTTTGCTTGGTCGTACAAGGACATGCCCGGTTTGAGCCACGACATTGTGCAGCATAGGTTGCCCTTGAAACCCGGTTGTTCCCTGGTGAAACAAAAGCTAAGAAGGATGAAGCCCGAGATGTCTTTGAAGATCAAAGAGGAGGTGAAGAAGCAGGTCGATGTTGGCTTCTTGGCAATGGCTCGATACCTTGAGTGGGTGGCCAACATTGTGCTAGTCCCTAAAAAAGATGGGAAAGTACGAATGTGTGTGGACTATCGGGACCTAAACCGAGCTAGTCCCAAAGATAACTTTCCTTTGCCGCACATTAATGTTCTCGTGGACAACACAACCAGTTTCGCTTTGTTTTCCTTCATGGATGGCTTCTCGGGCTACAATCAAATAAAGACGGCACCGGAGGACATGGAAAAGACTACGTTCGTCACCTTGTGGGGAACATTCTGTTATAAGGTGATGTCCTTTGGGCTTAAGAATGCCAGGGCAACCTATCAACGGGCGATGGTGACTTTGTTCCACGATATGATGCACAGGGAGATTGAGGTCTATGTGGACGACATGATCGCCAAGTCCATAACATGTTCTAAATCAATTCCTAGAAGTAGTCTTGTTGTTGAACTTTTTTTTTTGTTTTCTAAGTTTCCTACATGATGCCTATGATGAAGTTGAGTTGTGGTGCTGAGTTGTGGCTGGATTTATGAATCAAAATAAGTCTTAAGATCTCTTGAATTGTGTTATTCAAGATAATTGAGCATAAGAAACACAAATTGTAACTATCCAAGCCTTAAGCAACATTAACACTACTCTTGATTTCTAGGTTGAAATCGCTGGTGCTGGCAACTTGAACATGCGAACTTGTATAAATTACTGGGAATTGGTCACTATGTGCTTTGAGCTGAAATTGTTACTGAATTTTCTAGACATCTGGAAAACAATTATGAAAAAAGAACCAAGCGATTTGGATTAAAGGAAAAAATAATAAAAATCACACAAGTTGGTTGAAAAATCAGTGTCTAGGAAAAAAAAGTGAAAGGGAAGTGTGCTTGTTGTTTTGGCTCAAAATTTGTTCTATAATTGGTGCCTATTTTATACCAATCCTAGTTCTGAAATTTCAATTGAAAATTATTGTGAAAACAAGTGCCAAAACTAGAGGTTTCTTGAGTTTTTTTTTTAAGTTTTTCTACTCTACTCTAGAGCCATTCTAGGTTTCTCTGAGTCCTAGCTTGCTTTTGTGTGCTTTTCATTGCTTTAATTGAAAATTTGTCTTGTTAAAACTCTATTGGTTTAGCTTTCATTTCATTTTTTTTGGTCTTTGGTTATTGCTTGTCTCTTTGTTTCCTTGCTTGTGAGTTGCCATATAGGGAATTGGAAAGGAGGATTGGTGCCATACCTAGAAGAATTTGAGTCAAGAAGCAAGGGGCCAACCACCTTAAGAGCTATTGGACTAAGAAGTACTTCAAATTGAGTGAAACACCAAAGAGAGAATAGCCACCACAATTGAGGACTTTTTTTTTTGTAATTGGCAATTTTCTTTGCTTTCAAATTTTGTAACAAAAAGGCCTTTCATTGGAAGTAAGTTGGGAGCCTCCAATAGGTCACCCTACTTCCATTTGTGTGTAATAATTTTAGGCAATTTTCCCTTAGGATAATGAGTGTTTTGTTGGGAACCTTAAATGAGGTCATCCAAATGTAACATCCTGGAAATTTCTACCCGGAATTTTTGGAAACGATGTATTTTGAATGATTATATATAAGTATTATTCAGTGTCTATGCCTATATGTTCTTGGTAAGGGTAGGAATAGTAGGGGCAAGATACGCGGGTTAGACTAATTAAGGAAGAGAAATCCATAACTGAGAGGTTATGGGTTAATTCCTAATTAATTAGTTAAAAATCATCGTTTTGCGTGCGACTTAGAATTTAACGAAAACAACCTCTAAACCACACTCGGGGTTTCATTCTGAGCGTTTTGATATATATATTGCTTGCTTTCGAAAACTGGCCCCGGCGGACGCAGAGAAACGCGAGAAACTGGAATCAGAGAAACGGCACGCAAACCGAGGCATGATTTTTTAGCGTTTCAAAGGTCAGATTTTTCTCACTTTTGTGACTGAGTATGGGTCACAGTCAAAAAGAGAAAGTGGGCCCTTTTTGCTCCAATCAAATAAGGACATGTGGCAGAGCTTGAATAAAATAATGGAAAAAGGGAAAACCCTTTTTATTTAAGACCAAAAAGCTTTTCTCTCTCCTCACTCAGCCCCACAAAATTTCAGATAGCTCTCCCTCTCTCTCACGCAGCCTTCTTCTTCTTTTCTCCCATCCACCATTGTTGCCCAACAAAGCTTCAACCTTTGGTGCTCATTTCTGCTCCAAATCGCGAAAGGAGAGCATTTTCGGAGTCGTGAAGTGCGTGGCTACGAGTGGGACTTCGAAAATTCAGGTTTGGGTGGACTTCTTTCTCTCTTAAATTTCGTGGGTATGGGGTTTTGGGAGATATGATGGGTGGTTTTGTTAGTTTTCTGCTGTGTGATGATTATTTGTGAAGGCATTTGCTGAAAACTTGTCGAAATTGCCATGTTTGGATGAGTTAGACATACCCATTCTGTTTTAGGGTTTTTGTGATGATTTTTGTGATGTTTATATGCTGAAATGGCTGATGGAAAACTGTTAGAGATGAAGGGTAGAACTAACCTAGGGTTAGAAAGTGAGAATGTGATGTTATGAGTGGAAAAAGAGTGAGACTTTGAGAGTTGGAAGGCTAAGTCTGAATTCTGTGGTAAATGGAGGTTAAAGTGAGTTAATACTAGCTTGAAATGTCATTTAGGACATGTGAGAAAGGTTAGGCTGAGCTAGAGAGAAAAACAAATGACCAAAGTGAACCAAGAGCCATTTCTAGGGCAAAATTGGGTGTTGAAGAGTCAAATTTTGATTTGGTGGAATTTTAGGTGTAAATCCAGTTTGGGCAAGTTTAGATTGATGTTATGGACTTGTGTGAGGTGAGAGTTTGCTTCAAATTTACCTCATTCTAAATTTCACCTTCCAAACCTAGAAAAGTCATTGAATTGAGGGGTTTTGGACACCTAGATTTTGTGTTGCTGTGGTTTGAAGCTTGGCTTTGGTTTAGACATGTTTGATACATGATTTGGGACTTGTAGGATTTGATTTGAGCAAGATTGGATGAGGGGAAGTGTGAATTTCGAAATCTGCACTTATGCAGAATTTTGCTGTCAAAATAGGTGCAGCAGGATTTTAGCTTGGTGCAGAAAATGCTTGTGTGTGGTTGGCTGTGGAAAGTCTAATGTAGAATGAGTTCTGGATGTTTGCTAGTAGATCCCAACGGTCAAAATGTAGGCTTATACACTATAGACTTCCAGTAAAATTTTGGAGTCGATCAAACGGTTAACGAATTGGATCGAAGGAATTGTTACTGGGGTCTTTGAGTGGGAAAAGCTGTGATTTTTGGTTAGTGTTTTGGCAGAGTTTTCTGCCTTTGCTCTGTTTTGCTTGGCTGTGATAGCTTGTGCTGTGTGAATGTTGTTTTGCTTGGATGTTGTGGAAGCTTGGGAGGATTGATGGGGACCCGGTGTTGAGAGAAACGAGGATATGGGCTACGTGGGAGTACGTGAGCTCAGATGGAGGTGGGCAACAGGGGATGGTGGGTTATGCGCGCTTTGTGGATGTGGAAAACTTGTTGTGCACCATCGCCCGACCGCCACCTAGTACCACATGTGATGGGTACCCCATAATCCTACAAGCTTGAGATGAGGAAGTGTTGAAGGGTGAAACTTCCTGCTTTTATTGTTGACCACAGAGTGGTACCTGGAGATATGTCGCGGGGGTCAGGAGACCTTGGGGACGTCAGGTGGGGTGCTATTGCCCAAAACCAAGCTTGACCAATCCCGACCCAACCCGGGCATAGTCGGTCAGTGAGAACCTGTGATGTACCTAAGCAGGCGAGCTCCTGGCAGTCAACAGATAAAAGGAAAACAAGACCACAAAGCAAGGAGGCTTGTGGTGGCTGGCCAGCTGTGAATTTTGTGTAATATGTGGATTGTGGTCTCTGGTAATCGATTACCAAGGGTGGGTAATCGATTACAAGGCTTAAAAATGAAGACAGGGGGCTAAGATGGTCTCTGGTAATCGATTATCAGGGGATGTAATCGATTACCAGGCTTGAAAACGAAGTCAGGAAACTTAGGGAGCCTCTGGTAATCGATTACCAGCCTGTGTAATCGATTACACAGAGGAATGGGTCACTGGTAATCGATTACCAGGCATGTGTAATCGATTACACAGTGTATTATTGCATACTTCATGTCCTGAGGTTGTGTAATTCAAGTTTAGCCTCTGGTAATCGATTACCAAGGTTGTGTAATCGATTACCAGAGATGAAAAGCCTCAAGATACTCCTTTAACGTCATGTAGTGGTTATGAGATGCATTGTGTGCAGCGTAGTTAGATTCTTGTGAAAGAGTCTACCCCTTTCTCTTCTTTCTTGTAGATCGTGATGGCGGCGCAGCTAATCCGTGATCGAGTAGAGATGGAGTGCCTAGAGGGGGCTTGGGAGACCCTCGAAGGCAACACGAGGTGCCGATTTCGGGGCACCATTCGATTCACGGCTACTTCTTTGGTGCATCCAGATGAACCTGCACGGACGCTTCAGCGCACTGTGGAGTGGATACTACCCACGCCTACACCATATCGTCTAGTGGAGCCCGTTCAAGTGATCGAGGTAACGTCATCCGAGGAAGACCCTGAGGAGGACCTGGAGGAGCTACCTCCTGAGCCTGCTGTGGATGCCCTTGACTTTCTAGAGGGTGATGAGGATCCACTTCTTGAGGTGGATTCTCCCGAGGAAGTCATGTCGGCATCTGAGGCAGACTCTACGGAGGATAGCGGCCCGAGGGAGATGGCGATCAGCGGAGGCTCTTCATCCTAGTGGACAGCTTTTTGGATTAGTTTTGTATACTTTTGAGGGTGGGTGTATCTAGGACTAACTGTTAGGTTTACTCTTTTGTTTTTGTATGGGTAGACCTGATGTATAGGCATTTGATGATTGTATACATGTGGCTGAAGCCACCACTATGGACACCTTTGCTCTGGATGACACTATATATTTTGTAAAACTCCCATATTTTGGACAGCTTTAAATGATGAATGCATTTATGATCGATCTTGTTCTTTGAAAAGAAAGCGTTAGTAACTTTATTTGTAAAAGAGTTTATCGACCGTATTTTATTCTGTTATTTTCACGTGACGACCTAAAGTAATGGCTGGTACGTTCTTTCTTTTGAAAAAGCAAAATAGTTTAGAGATTATGAGCAGTGAGAAAGAAATGACTCCGAACAGAGTTGTGAACTGGCCATTCAGGACTCTGTAGTGAGGATTTTCCTTCGAAAACTTGTTTTAGTGAAAAGAGAAAGAAATGAAAAAGAAAAGAAAAAAAAATTACCATGGTTTTTGTTAATTAAATCATTACTATTAAACCAGTCATTATTTTGGGGACGCCACACCAAACACTCTTAGGATCCGCCTAGTTTGCATTTCTTGCACTTTAATTTCTTGCTTACTTTCATAGCTTATTTCCTTTACCCTCCATTGTCAAACCGCCTAGATAGCTTGCCTTTTACCAATTAGTTTTTACCTTATCTTTCACACCTCTTTTAGTTTTTATTTTGGCTAGTTTCAACCATAGTTTCTTTTACCTTTTGTTTTCAAACCCCCAACAAGAAAGAACCACAACTTAGGAACCAACATGAGTCTTCATTCTTCATCTAGTGTTAATGGTGAGGGTTCTACTCCTAAGGACCCCTTGTATAAGATATTAGATGAGTTGAGATCCCTTAAGTTGTGGAAAGAAAAACAAGAGAGAAAAGAAAAAGGTAAAAAAAGAGTGGAAGAAATAAGTCAAGATGAAAGAGAGAAAATAAGAGAGGAAGAAAGAAGGAAAATACTAAAAGAGTTAAGAAAAGAAAAACATGCCTCCTATAGTAGTGATAACTCTTGCAAGATCATAAGTGAAGAACTTCGTGACTATTATGAAGGAAGGCATAGGTCACACCTTAGACCTCACTCCCATAGGAGAGAAAAGGAAAGAAAGCCTCAAGAGGCTAACATTAACCTCCCATACTTTCATGGGAAGGACAATGTAGAGGCTAACTTAGATTGGGTAATAAGGGTAAAGCAACAACTTAAAAGGAAGTCTACTTCAAAATCTTATGGCTCTCACTCTTATCCAAAGAAAGACCAAGGTCAAGGCATCTTAGGGGTGACACCTTCTAAGCCCAAAGATGATAAGGGGAAGACAATAGAAAAACAACCCCTTAAGGATAGTATGCAAGAGAAGACTAGCTCCATGAAGTGCTTTAAATGTCTTGGAAAAGGACACATTACTTCTCAATGCCCCACTAAGAAAACCATGATTATGAGGGGCCAAGACATTTATAGTAACCAAGATGAGGCTACTACTTCACCTTCCTCTAGTGAAAGTGAAGAAGCAAAAGGGGAAGAATCTAGTGAAGAAATCTACCCCCAAGAAGAAGGACAACCTTTAATGGTTAAGGAGGAGTGTAAGGAGGTAAGTGTCTCCTCCAAGAGGTTAGCTAAGAAGGAAAGTCATTTTAAAATAAAAACAAATATTAAAGAAATCTACCCTCTTAGAAAACCTCCACATTTTCTCCTTTGTGAAAAGACACTTGTTAGCATTGCCACACCTCTTGGGCTTGAGTTTATTCCTCAAGTAAAGGAGTTGTTGGATAAGGGTTTGGTTCGCAAGAGCTTAAATCCTTGTGCTTTGTTGGTGCCCAAAATTATTAGGCACCAAATCCCTATGATAGGTGGTGTCGCAACCTACCCTTCGGCGGGAGGGCGACGCGTGACTCGCGGGAGTGTCTTCCAAGAAAGGAATACGAGTGGAGTCGCCACCAACGTTTATTCGAGGAAAACGTCGGGAAAACCGGAAAAGACGTGGTCTACGAACTTTAGGTGAAAGGTTCGGGAGTTGTATTTATGCATGGGGAAGGTATTAGCACCCCACGCGTCCGTCACAAGGGAAGGCAGCCTTTAATCAAGTGTGCAAATATGACTTCAATTTGTTTTATTTTCCCTTTTATGTTTTTTATGTCTTTTTATGCCTTTTGTATTTTTTATCTTTTTGTGATCGACAAGGGTGTTTCCTTTGCTTCTACGTATTCCTCCATTAGGATAAGGAAATCAGACCTACGTAGTTCTTTGAGAACTAAACGTTGGTTAAATTGTTTTTATCATTTTTTGCAAGATATATATATATATATATATATATATATATATATATATATATATATATATATATATATATTTATTGAATGAAGGGTCATTTAAGGCGTTGTACCATTAAACAATCTTTCAATTCTTTTGAAAGGAGAGAAAACATTAAGGCATTGGACCATTAATGATCTCTTGATTTTATTGAGAGAGGTAACAAAGCTACGTGTTGATTTTAGGTTTTTTTAGAAATCCACGTTTAACCAATAAAAGCGGAAAAGACCATTTCAAGGCGTTGGACCTTAAAAACGGCTTTTTAGGTGATGACAAAAGTTTGATTCATGAATTGATTTTAGCCTTAGTTTCACTTTGGTTATTAGTCAATTCGATTAAGAAAGAAAAATCCCAAAGAAAAAATGTCCGATTGATTTTTTTGTTTATTTTACTAAAAGAGATTTTTTATTATTATATTATTATTTTGCCTCTTTTATTGGTTTTAAACGTGATTACGGCATGACCGAACGGTCAGATTTCGTTTTAACAGAAACTAAAAGATGTTACAATACGAATGATCGGTGGAAATTTATTTTATTTTTGATTAGGCGAGAAAATAACTTAAATAAATGACTAAAGGACGTCAAAAGGGGGGTACGAAAAGTAAATGAAATGAAAATAAAAGCATGCGAAACAAATGAGGACCACTAAGGGTACATAGAATGAATTGAAAAGTTTGATTTCAGGAACTTACCGGTTGAAGACCGAAGAACGACGAAGAACGAACGAAGAACGACGAAGAATGGTAAAAAATCTTCGTGAAACGTTACGTTACGAATTCCCCTGGATCACCAAGTGGGCCTGGTTGCTATTTGCACCCCCTATTTACTAAATACACCCCTTGCCTTTTTTGCTGATTCTTTTTCCGTAACGTTATGAAGTCTTACGAATTACGTAACAATACTTGTTTTCTTTCCGTAATGTTAAGAAACCTTACGGATCACGTAATCATCCCCTTTTTGGCTTCCGGGATGTTACGGAACTTTACGGATTGCGCACTAACACTTCCTTTTGACTCCCGGCATGTCACGGAACTTCACGAATTGCCTAACGATGAGTGCCAAGTACCTCGAGGTGGTCAAACGAGGGTCGCATCCCAACGACGAATGGTCCCCGGATGAAATTAGGGTATGACAGTTGCCCCTCTTTACTTGTCTTTTATTGGAGATAAAAGGGAAGTAAAGATAAGACACTAATTTCGTTCGAGCGAAACACCATTCGGCTGGTGAATCTCCCTGCCAACGGAACCTGCAAAAATTTTGAAAATTATCAGTACCGACACATCATCCTGATACTGTCGAATTCGTTCCTCTTGGTTGACACAAGGCGCAGAATGACCATAATTTGTCTCTACGTGTCAACGGGCTCGCTTGCCTCTGGTTGACAAAAGGTGCAGGACCATAAGGTTCCCCCGCATGTCACCTGACTTCACGGGTTAGGACAAAAAATGGTGCAGGAGACGATGTTAGTCTCTGCATGCTATCGTGCTTTGGGTCTGATGGATAGCAAAAAAATGTTTATACGGATAACCACTTGGGTATTTCCACCTGTCCCCTAACTTCACGGGTTAGTACTGATAGAGGTTGTCTGCGCAGAAGATGACGTAAATCTCCGCGTGTCAACGGGCTTGTTGGCCGCGATTGACAAAGGTGTAGAAGACGACGTTAGTCTCTGCATGCTATCATGCGTTGAGTCTTAGAGATAGCAAAAGAAAGTTTGTACGGATAACCACTTGGGTATTTCCGCCTGCCCCCTAACTTCACGGGTTTGTGCTTGATAGAGGTTGTCAGCGCGGAAGATGACGTAAATCTCCGCGTGTCAACGAGCTTGTTGGCCGCAATTGACAACGGGTGCGGAAGATGACGTTAGTCTCTGCATGCTATCATGCGTTGAGCCTTAGAGATAGTAAAAGAACGTTTATACGGATAACCACCTGGGTATTTCCGCCTGCCCCCTAACTTCACGGGTTAGTACTGATAGAGGTTGTCTGCGCGGAAGATGACGTAAATCTCCGTGTGTCAACGGGCTTGTTGGCCATCATTGACAAAAGGTGCAGAAGATGATGTTAGTCTCTGCATGCTATCATGCATTGAGTCTTAGAGATAGCAAAAGAATGTTTATACGGATAACCACTTGGGTATTTCCGCCTGCCCCCTAACTTCACGGGTTAGTGCTTGACAGAGGTTGTCTGCATAGAAGATGACGTAAATCTCCGTGTGTCAACGGGCTTGTTGGCCGTGATTGACAAAGGGTGCAGAAGATGACGTTAGTCTCTGCATGCTATCATGCGTTGAGTCTTAGAGATAGCAAAAGAACGTTTATACGGATAACCACTTGGGTATTTCCGCCTACCCCCTAACTTCATGGGTTAGTGCTTGACAGAGGTTGTCTACGCGGAAGATGACGTAAATCTCCGCATGTGAACGGGCTTGTTGGCCGTGATTGACAAAGGGTGCAGAAAACGACGTTAGTATCTGCATGCTATCATGCGTTGAGTCTTAGAGATAGCAAAAGAACGTTTATACGGATAACCACTTTGGTATTTCGGCCTACCCCCTAACTTCACGGGTTAGTGCTTGACAGAGGTTGTCTACGCGGAAGATGACGTAAATCTCCGCGTGTCAACGGGCTTGTTGGCCGCAATTGACAAAGGGTGCAGAAGACGATGTTAGTCTCTGCATGCTATCATTCGTTGAGTCTTAGAGATAGCAAAAGAATGTTTATACGGATAACCACTTGGGTATTTCCGCCTGCCCCCTAACTTCACGGGTTAGTACTGACAGAGGTTGTCAGCGCGGAAGATGACGTAAATCTCCGCGTGTCAACGGGCTTGTTGGCCGCGATTGACAAAGGGTGCAGAAGACGACGTTAGTCTCTGCATGCTATCATGCGTTGAGTCTTAGAGATAGCAAAAGAAAGTTAGCGGGTTACCGTCAGGTGTCTCCGCATGTCATCGGACTCTTGGGTCACGGTAACAAAGGTGGGATGGTCGACAAAAGCAGGGCTTTGGCTCCTACGTATCCTCAATTTGTGATGAGGAACTCTGACCTACATAGTTCTTGATAACATGTGAGACTAAAATAGCCTCGGTGTTCTCTTTACTAAAATGCGAACATGCTTTAGTAAAGAGACAAAACCTCCAACTGATCAGAGCAGCATATGCTTTTGGGATGAAAAACAATGTGTCTACCGGGGAAGAAGAGTATGCTGATGAAATTTTCTCATAACCATAAATGAGATTTTGGATGTTAGCATTTCGCTTCTAAATGACCATTTAAAGGAAACACTAGGTCCAACAAAAATAGAAGAAAATCACTCCAAGTGTATCAATCTCACACGGGTAAGTGTTTCATCCTAATTCCGAACCATAGATATGTTATGACTTGATTTTGCAAATCATTTCCTATCAAATCAAAGATTACATGCGCGATCATGGATCAATAGGACTTTTCCTTGGGAACGGTTTATTTTCTTGGTGGGAAATTTGGCTTTGAGTGTTTTTGGCCTTTTCCTTTTCTGTTTTTGTTTAGCGCGAGGCGAACAAGTCACCGACGCACTGGCTTTTGGTTGGCAATCAAAGGGAGAGGACCACTTTAGGTCGTGGTTTCCTTTCTTTTTTTTTTGTTTACTTGGTGGTAACTCTGTATTTGTTCAGATGTTGTCTGGTCCAAAGACCTTTATGCATATTTCTTATATTTTCTTTCGATCCTTAATCAGGAATTTTCTTTCCTTTCTTTTTTGCTTTCTCTCAATCTTTGATTGAGAACTTTTCTCTTTTTTTTTCCATTTTCTTTCGAGGGCAATGATTGACATTCTCACCCTGGGTCAAGGTTTATGGTAAGTTGGGATTTTGGCTCAAGGCTTGTAGAACGGCTGGACATGATATATGTCAGGGTTTGGTTTGGTTCAGGGAAAAAGGGGACGTCCCACATTATTTCCATGACACAAATGCAACAATGATGATTTGGAAATTTTACGCAAAACTAGTCATGCATGCACCTACATGGACACTCAAGTGTCAAACTTTTATGGTCATATGATGCTAGGGCTCATGATTCATTTTCTCTACTTTAGTCAACCCAGTGTTTCCAAAATATGTTCTTCTATCAATTTGTGCATTCATCCGAGTCCATTTTTGGGTGTTCGGGAAAATTCTCACAACGTTCACCTTTCAGGCGTATACACATTTTCTCAAAAACATGTTATGATCAGTGAATTTTTCTAAAGAAAAGTTGGAAGTTATCTCTTTTCAAAAGCATGTTGTTTTCTGGCTAGACAACTTTTATTTTTATTTATTTTCTTTTTTCCTTTCTTCTTTTTCTTTTCTTACTTGCTCTCTTTTCCTTTTCCTCTTTTTTTCTTTTCTAAGTTATTTATCATTTGTTCATTTTTTTCTCTTTTTCTTTCCCTCTCTAAAAGATCGTGCGGATGGGGCGCATACTACCTACTTACGTCTAACCACAAGGTAAACGCACGAAATGGTAAGTCGCAAAAAACGGTGACGAAATAACTGAGAGCCATAACGCTAAACAACAAAAATAATAACAACAACGTTAGTAACCATATAGACAAAAACATAAAATAGTAACGTCAACAACAATATAGACAAGGTGGTCATACTGGTGCGCATGATCCGCATCCGCCTCCCTGCAGTGGTCCGAGCAAAATCCTGCCCCGGGGTGCATAACAGCTGGGCAATGGCCTCCTCGTCGAACCCATCAGCACTGTTCCTCCTCTGACTGAACTCGCACTCCTGGCCTTCCTCCAACACTAGCGGGTCACCCAGGAACTGGCTGAGGGCATCTGTGTCAAAGGGAATCCACTAACCCCTCACCCATGACCGCATGTCTCGCACTCCCTCTTCTGTGGGCCAAGCATTAGCATAAAACTCCAGGACTATATCAGGGTCAAACTTAGCCATAGGAGTCACCAGCGACGTCCAATGTCGGTGAGCTATCTCCTCTTGAAAATCTGTGTACTCATCATCCCTGAGCTGGACGTGTCTCTCTCTGTGGAACGACCATCCTTTGATGGCCTCGAAGCGCTGCTAGTGCTCGGCGCTCCTGAAACGGTGGCTATCAAACTCGGGGGTGGCACCTTGGATACGCATGTATATAGAAAAAATACCTCACAAAAATATACACATGTTTAGGTAGCAAAATACCTCAAAAAAAACAAAAAAAAAAAAACAACAAAAACAAAAACAAATTCCCAAGAACACAAAATATATCTTTTGGCTGAAAAGCCAATATGCTTTTGAAAAGAATTAACTTCCAGCTTTTCTTTGAAAGAGATTCACTGATCATGACCAGTTTTTGAAAAAAAAATGTGTATGCACCTGAAGGGTGAATGCTGTGAAAATTTTCCCGAACGCCCAAAATAGACTCGGATGAATGCATGAATTGATAAAAGAACATGTTTTGGAATCACTGGGTTGACTTAAATAGGAAAAAATGAATCCTGAACCCTAGTATCACGTGACCATAAAAACATGATGCTTGAGTGTCCACATGGGTGCATGCATGACCAGTTTTGCATGAAATTTCCTAATCATCATTGTTGCATGTGTATCATGGAAATAATGTGGGACATTCCCTTTATCCCCAAACCGCTGGCCAAACCCTGACATATATCATGTCCAACCGTTGTACAAGCCTTGAGCCAAAATCCCAACTTACCATAAACCTTGACCCAGGGTGAGAATGTCAATCCTTGCCCTCAGAAGAAAACAAAAAAAGAGAAAAGGAGAAAATTCCCGATCAAAAGAATCGGAAGAAAGCAAAAAGAGAAAATTCCCAATCAAAGATTGAGAGAAAGCAAAAAGAAAGAAAATTCCCGATCAAGGATCGAAAGAAAACAAAAGAAATATGCAAAAAGGTCTTTGGACCAGACAATATCTGAACAAAACAGAATTGTCACCAAGAAAACAAAAAAGAAAGGAAACCACGACCTAAAGTGGTCCTCTCCCTTTGATTGCCAACCAAAAGCTTGTGCGTCGATGACTTGTTCGCCTCGCGCTAAACAAAAACAGAAAAGGAAAAGGCCAAAAACACTCAAAGCCAAATTTCCCACCAAAAAAACCGTTCCCAAGGAAAAGTCCTATTGATCCATGATCACGCATGTAATCTTTGATTTGATAGGAAATGATTTGCAAAATCAAGTCATGACATATCTATGGTTCGGAGTTAGGATGAAACACTTACCTGTGCGAGATTGATACACTTTGAGTGATTTTCTTCTATTTTTGTTGAACGCAGTGTTTCCTCTAAATGGTCATTTAGAAGCGAAATGGTAACATCCAAAATCTCATTTATGGTTATGAGAAAATTTCATCAGCATACTCTCCTTCCCCGGTAGACACATTTGTTTTTCATCCAAAAAAGCATATGTTGTTCTGATCAGTTGGAAGTTTTATCTCTTTACTAAAGAATGTTCACATTTTAGTGAAGAGAACACCGAGACTGTTTTAGTCTCACAAAGTTATCCAGAACTACATAGGTCTGAGTTCCTCATTGAGGATACGTAGGAGCAAGAGCCTCGCTCTTGTCGTCCGCCCCACAACCTCTGTCATAATGACCCTGGGTCATGTGACATGCGGAGATACCCAAGTGGTTATCCGTTTAAGTTTTCTTTTGCTATCTCTAAGACTCAAAGCATGATAGCACACAGAGACTAATGTCGTCTTCTGCGCCTTTTGTCATCCAGAGGCGGCGGGCCTGATGCCATGCGGGAACCATTTGGTCCCGCACTTTTTCTTTTGCTATCTCTAAGACTCAAAGCATGATAGCATGCAGAGACTAACGTCGTCTTTTGCGCCTTTTGTCATCCAGAGGCAGCAGGCCCGATGACATGCGGGAACCATTTGGTCCCGCACTTTTTCTTTTGCTGTCTCTAAGACTCAAAGCATGATAGCACGCAGAGACTAACGTAGTCTTCTGTGCCTTTTGTCATCCAGAGGCGGCGGACTCGATGACATGCGGGAACCATTTGGTCCCGCACTTTTTCTTTTGCTATCTCTAAGACTCAAAGCATGATAGCATGCAGAGACTAACGTCGTCTTTTGCGCCTTTTGTCATCCTGAGGCGGCAGGCCCGATGACATGCGGGAACCATTTGGTCCCGCGCTTTTTCTTTAGCTGTCTCTAAGACTTAAAACATGATAGCACGTAGAGACTAACGTCGTCTTCTGCGCCTTTTGTCATCCAGAGGCGGCAGACCCGATGACATGCGGGAACCATTTGGTCCCGCACTTTTTTCTTTTGCTATCTCTAAGACTCAAAGCATGATAGCATGCAGAGACTATCGTCGACTTCTACGTCTTTTGTCAGCCAGAGGCGGCGGGCCCGATGGCACGCGGGAACCATTTGGTCCCACACTTTTTTCTTTTGCTATCTCTAAGACTCAAAGCATGATAGCACGCAGAGACTAATGTCGTCTTCTGTGCCTTTTGTCATCCAGAGGCGGCGGGCCCGATGACATACGGGAACCATTTGGTCGCACATTTTTAAACTTTCTTTTGCTATCTCTAAGACTCAAAGCATGATAGCATGCAGAGACTAACGTCGTCTTCTGTGCCTTTTGTCATCCAGAGGCGGCGGGCCCGATGACATACGGGAACCATTTGGTCGCACATTTTTAAACTTTCTTTTGATATCTCTAAGACTCAAAGCATGATAGCACGCAGAGACTAACATCGTCTTCGGCGCCTTTTGTCATCCTGAGGCGGCGGGCCCGATGACATGCAGAGACAAATTACGGTCATCCACACGCTCGATGAGTGACAAACGCGCAGAGACAAATTCTGCGCCCTTTGTCATTCAGGAGCAGTGAGTTGGGTGATAAACGCGCAGAGACAAATTCTGCGCCCTTTGTCATTCAGGAGCAGCGAATTGGGTGATAAATGCGCAGAGACAAATTCTGCGCCCTTTGTCATTCGTATTTCGCAAGTTGAGTGGTAAACGCGCAGAGACAAATTCTGCGCCCTTTGTCATTCAAAAGCAGCAAGTTGGGTGATAAACGCACAAAGACAAATTCTACGCCCTTTGTCATTCAAGAGCAGTAAGTTGGGTGATAAACGCGTAGAGACAAATTCTGCGCCCTTTGTCATTCAAGAGCAGTAAGTTGAGTGATAAATGCGCAGAGACAAATTCTGCGCCCTTTGTCATTCAAGAGCAGTGAGTCGGGTGATAAATGCGTAGAGACAAATTCTGCGCCCTTTGTCATTCAGACTTTACAAGTTGGGTGATAAACGCGCAGAGACAAATTCTGCGCCCTTTGTCATTTAGATTTCACAAGTTAGGTGATAAACACGCAGAGACAAATTTTGCGCCCTTTGTCATTCAGATTTCGCAAGTTGGGTGATAAATGCGCAGAGACAAATTTTGTGCCTTTTGTCATTCAAGAACAACAAGTTGAGAGGTGGGCAGAGACAGATTATGGTCATTCCGCACACCTTTTCGCCATCCCGAGGCGATCATGTCCGGTGGCACGCAGAGACAAATTATATTCATTCTGCGCCTTGCCGCCCAGGCTCGATCGTGTCCAAAAACACGCAGAGGCAAATTATGGTCATTCTGCGCCTTGTGTCAACCAAGAGGAATGAATTCGACTGTACCAGGAAACCAAAAAAGGGGTTGATTACGTAATCCGTAAGGTTCCGTAACATTACCGAAAGAAAACAAGTGTCGTTACGAAATTCGTAAAGTTTCGTAACGTTACGGAAAAAGAATCACCAAAAAAGGGCAGGGGTGTATTTAGTAAAAATGGGGGTGCAAATAGAAACCAGGCCCACTTGGGCCTTCCAGGATGTTCCTCCAGAAGGCGGTTGCTTCTGGAGGAAGCAACCTAGCTCGCCTGGGCGAGCTGGGTGGCAAGCATCTCCTTCCTTTTCCTATAAATAGGGGAAGGAGGGAAGAACAAAAATGTTCAACCTTCCTAGTATCTGAGAATCACTTAAAATTAGTGAGAAAAATTGTTTCCGTGAAGAAAATCCAAGCCGAGGCGCTTCCGTAACGCTTCCGTGGGTGATTTCGCGAAGATTTTCAACTGTTCTTTGTCGTTCTTCGTTCGTTCTTCGTCGCTCTTCGGTCTTCAACTGGTAAGTTCCCGAAATCGAACTTTTCAATTCATTCTATGTACCCATAGTGGTCCTCATTTGTTTCGCGTGCTTTTATTTTCATTTCATTTACTTTATGTACCCCCTTTTGACGTGCTTTAGTCATTTATTTAAGTCATTTTCTCGCCTAATCAAAAATAAAATAAATTTCCACCAATCATTCGTATTGTAACATCCTTTAATTTCTGTTAAAATGAAATTTGACTGTTCGGTCATGCCGTAATCACGCTTAAAACGAAAAAAAGAGGCAAAATAATAATATAATAATAAAAAATATCTTTTAGTAAAATAAACCAAATAAATCAATCGGACATTTCTCTTTGGGATTTTTCTTTCTTAATCGAATTGACTAATAACCAAAGTGAAACTAAGGCTAAACTCAATTCATGAATCAAACTTTTGTCATCATCTAAAAAAGCCATTTTTAAGGTCCAACGCCTTGAAATGGTCTTTTCCGTATTTATTGGTTAAGCGTGGATTTCTAAGAAACCTAAAATCAACATATAGCTTTATTACCTCTTTCAAAAACAAGAGATCATTAATGGTTCAATGCCTTAATGTTTTCTCTCCTTTCAAAAGAATTGAAAGATTATTTAATGGTCCAATGCCTTAAATGACCTTTCATTCGATAAAAACATATTTTGCAAAAAAGGATAAAAACAATTTAACCAACGTTTAGTTCTCGAAGAACTACGTAGGTCTGATTTCCTTATCACAATTGAGGAATACATTGGAGCAAGGGAAACACCCTTGTCGACCACAAAAAGGTAAAAATACAAAAAGGCATAAAAACATATAAACGTAAAAGGGAAATTGAAGTCATATTTGCACATTTGATTAAAGGCTGCCATCTCTTGTGACGGACGTGTGGGGTGCTAATACCTTCCCCGTGCGTAAATACAACTCCCAAACCTTTCACAATTAAAGTTCGTAGACCACGTCTTTTCCAGTTTTTCCGATGTTTTCCTCGAATAAACGTTGGTGGTGACTCCGCGCGTATTCCTTTCATGGAAGACGCATCCCGCGAGTCCCGCGTCGCCCTCCCACCGAAGGGTAGGTTGCGACACTAGGCCTACAAGCTCTAATGGAGCTTACATCATGCATGCTGGGGCAACACTTCCGGAAAAAGAGAACAGGTTGTCTACTACTTGAGTAAGAAGTACACGGCCTCTGAGATGAACTACTCCCTGCTGGAAAGAACATGTTGCACCTTGGTATGAGTGTCACATCGTCTAAGGAGTACATGTTGAGCATACCACCTAGCTGGTATCCAAGATGGACCCAATCAAGTACATCTTCGAAAAGTCCGCTCTCACAGGGCGGATCGCTCGGTGGCAGGTGTTGCTATCTAAGTTCGACATAGTCTATGTCACCCAAAAGGCGATAAAGGGAAGTGCCTTGGTAGACTATTTGGCTCATCAACCTCTTAATGATTACCAGCCCATGCATATTGAGTTCCCGGATAAGGACATCATGGCCTTATTCGAAGAGAAGCTAGAAGACAAGGACAAAGACAAATGGGTCGTGTGGTTCGATGGAGCGTCCAACGCTCTAGGCCATGGCGTTGGAGCGGCTTTGGTCTCTCCTAAAAATCAATGCATACCTTTCATGGCTAGACTGGGTTTCAACTGCACCAACAACATGGCCGAATATGAGGCATGCGCCCTCAGGATCCAAGCAGCAGTTGACTTCAACGTCAAGTTGCTCAAGGTCTACGGAGACTCGGCTTTAGTGATTCACCGGTTGAGAGGAGAATGGGAAACTAGGGATCATAAGTTGATACCCTACCAGGCTTACATCAAGAAGTTGAATGAGTTCTTTGATGAGGTCTCTTTCCACCACGTTCCCCGAGAGGAAAATCAAATAGTCGATGCGCTTGCCACTTTAGCATCCATGTCCCAGTTGACTCCGCACGGAGACCTGCTGTACATTGAGTTCAGATGTCGTGGCAAGCCCGCACATTGTTGTTTGATAGAAGAGGAACAGGATGGTAAACCTTGGTATTTCGACATCCAATGATACATCGAAAGCAAGGAATACCCACCGGAGGCTTCTGACAACGACAAGAGAACGTTAAGGAGATTGGCAGCCAGTTTCTTCTTAAGTGGAAACATACTGTACAAGAGAAACCATGACATGGTGTTACTCTGATGCGTGGATGCTAAGAAGGCTGAGCGGATGCTGGTAGAAGTCCATGATGGTTCCTTTGGAACAAACGCTAACGGGAATGCCCTGGCTAGAAATATTTTGAGGGCAGGCTATTATTGGCTCACCATAGAGAGCGATTGTTGCCTCCACGTGAGAAAGTGCCATAAGTGTCAGACGTTTGCAGACAATGTCAATGCTCCGCCCTTGCCTTTGAACGTCCTGGCAGCACCGCGGCCCTTCTCCATGTGGGGAATAAATGTAATTGGGGCCATTCAGCCCAAAGCTTCAAACGGGCATCGCTTCATCTTGGTTGAGATCGACTACTTTACCAAATGGGTCGAAGCTGCCTCATACTCCAGCATCACAAGGAGTGTGGTAGTCAGGTTCATCAAAAGGGAGATAATCTGTCGATATGGATTGCTAAGGAAGATTATCACAGACAATGGCACCAACCTGAATAACAAAATGATGAAGGAAATGTGCGAGGAGTTCAAGATCCAGCACCACAATTCCACGCCTTATAGGCCCAAGATAAATGGGGGGCAGTGGAAGCGGCCAACAAAATTATCAAGAAGATTATTCAGAAAATGACCGTGTCATATAAAGGTTGGCACGAAATGATCCCTTTCGCGTTGCATGGTTATCGAACCTCGGTACGCACGTCAATCGAAGCAACACCATTTTCGTTGGTGTATGGAATGGAAGTCGTATTGCCATTTGAGGTGGAAGTCCTTTCCTTGTGGATCCTGGTGGAGTCTGGATTGAAAGAATTGGAGTGGGCCCAAGTGCACTTTGATCAACTCAATCTCATAGAAGGAAAGCGTCTGGCAGCTATGAGCCATCGGCGTCTGTACTAGAGACGGGTCAAGAACGCTTTCGACAAGAAGGTATACTTGTGCAAGTTCAACGAAGGGGACCTGGTGTTGAAGAAGGTATCCCAAGCCCTAAAAGACAATAGGGGAAAGTGGGCTCCAAACTATGAAGGGCCATTCGTCGTAAAGAAAGCCTTTTTCCGGAGGAGCCCTGGTGCTCGCCAACATGGATGACGAGGAGTTGCCTTCACCCATGAACGCCGACATCATCAAGCGATACTATGCTTGAGACTTGGGGCAATTAGGAGGGTCGCTGCATGCTTGTATTATGTGGTTTCCCCCAGAGTTTCCTGTCCTTTGTAAACTTTGGTCGCAATCATCTAATGAATGTCGGATTGATGATTCATTTTCCAACCCTCGCGTTATGTCTTTTTGCTTTAAAGATGCATATTCTTTTAATGATCCGAGCCTTTTCGCTCGATCCATGGGATGCCGCAAGCGCTTAATTAAAATTGAACACAATAGGCTTTGTTTAAAGTCATTGCGCTTGGACTGCTCATGCATACACATGCACATGCATATTTTTATCCTTTGAATCGAAAGACAGGAACAGGTTTGTTTTGAGCAATGGTCAATACCGCGCCAAAAGCAAGATAAAGATAAACCAAGGTAAGTGGTAGCATAGTTATGTTTTACTGCGTGGTGCCATTTCCTGATTTCAGAGACATAGGGACAAGTACGAGCAGACGCTAGGCCCGTGATCAATAGATCATCATCCCGCGTCCGGCTCAAGATGTTAAAGAAGCGCTACTGGGAGGCAACCTAATGGCCCCGAGAAAGGTTCTCGGAAAAAGGTCCAGGAAGGACACCACCGGAGAAGGCTCCAGTGCTATCCTGCAAGCTGACGCAGACTTTGACAGGCACCGATTCCAGAGTGCCGAACACCAACAATGCTTTGAGGCCATCAAGGGATGGTCATTCAGCAGGATGAGGCACCGCAACGGCCTGAAGATGATCAGCAGCAGGCAACGGACGCACCACCGCCACCTCCGAAGTCCACCTCGGCTCACCTACAAAGGATGGAGTACTATCTATGACATGTGGCCAGGCAACAGGTGGCCAACCACCGGGGACAGGTGTGACTACATGAGCATTTTTACCAGTACACTCTTAGCCAGTAGGTCCAGGGTTCCACCCCTTACATATGCCCTACTCCGGAGAAGTTTGGGGCTGAGGTCTCATGGCCTAGAGACTGGCCTGATACCCAGATAGGGGCAGGACTTGCGGGGGCCCCCGGTGATGCGGATGAGGCCTAGATAGATGAGGATATGGCTGACTTGCTCGGTTTCTCGAGAGGGAGAAGAGCCACACGACCAAGGTCGCCGGACTTGTGATTTCTATTCATCTGACATTACTGCTTTCAGTTGTTTTTTCATTTTCATTGTGATTTATCATTGCGATTTTCGGTTACTGTGACGTTGTGATTTGACGTTACGGTCCTTTGTGGTTAAGTTAAACATGTCGCCATTGTTTCATTTATCCGTCACAATTACCGCTTCTAGCATATGGTCGTACTTACTTTACGATGATTTGTCTAAAGATGCAAAAAAGGGAGATGTGTGTAGGCCTTGCATGCTCCCGTTCGCATGGCTTTGTCAAAAGGAAATGTAATCACGGATACCAACTGTGTCCGAGGTGCATGTCATTTTTACTCTTTTGTTAAAGAACAAAATGGCTAAAAAAGAAACATAAATTTGGTTAACTAAAAAGCCAACACGCTTTTGAAAGAAAATGAACTTGCCGTCCAGAACACAAGTAGATTTTTGAGGGAAAATATGTGTACACCCGAAGGGTGGATGCTGTGCGTTTTTTCTCAAACCCCCAAAACAGACTCGGATGAATGCATGAATTCATAAAGGAGCATATTTTGGAAACACTGGGTTGACTTAAATAGGGAAAATGAATCCTGAGCCCCAGTGTCACATGACCACAAAACTTGATGCTTAAGTGTCCACATAGGTGCATGCATGACCAATTTTTCATAAAATTTCTAAATCATCATTGTTGCACGCGTGTCATGGATATAATGTGGGACATTCCTTTCTCCAATGGAGGTTGTAGGCCTAGGATCTTCTTCATCAATGGATTCCTTTGCTTCTTGGAAGATTAATGGCAGCGGAATGGAGAAGGAAGAGAGAGAGGAGACGCCACTTCAAGGAGAAGATGAGTCTAGAAGAAGCTCACCACCATAGGAGGCCATGGATAAGAGCTTGGAGGAAGAATGAGATGAATGAAGGGAGAGGGAGAGAAGAGCATGAAATTTTGTGCTCTAAGAGAGCTCTGAAATCTGAAGTTTAATTTTCAAATGATCAAAGTTGAAAAAAATGCACACACATGACTTCTATTTATAGCCTAAGTGTCACATAAAATTGGAGGGAAATTTGAATTTCAATTCAAATTTCACTTGAAAATGAAATTGAATTTGTGGAGCCAAACTTTGGAGCCAAAATTTCACTAATTATGATTAGTGAATTTTAGTAATGGTTCAACCCACTAATCCAAGGACATGCACAAAGTGTGACTATATGATGTGGCAATGGGGTGTAGTAAGCAAATGTTCACTTTCCCCTCTAAAATTTAATTGGATTGGGCTTCTACCAATTCAATTAAATTTATTTCCAACCACACACATCAAATATTAACTTAGTGCATGTGAAATTACAAAAATACCCCTAATACAAAAACTAGTCTAGCTGCCCTAAAATACAAGGGCTGAAAAATCCTATATTTCTAGGGTACCCTATCTACAATATAGAGCCCTAAATACAAGGACCGAATATAATGACATCCTAGTCTATATGTACAAAGATAATTGGACCCAACCTTGGCCCATGGGTTCAGAAATCTACCCTGAGGTTCATGAGAACCCTAGGGCCTTCTTTAGCAGCTCTAGCCCAATCCTCTTGGAGCCTCTTGCTCATGGCTCTAGTGGCTGGCCCCTTCCTAGGGAGGATTGCATCATTGATCGAGGCTGTACCAGAATCAAATAAACATTAAAATGTAGTAACTAGGAAGTTATCCTAGGTCGTTTCCCAACGAGCAATGACTGACCAAATGTTCATAATATGCTTCGTTATAACAGTAACAATTGGGGGGGTGTTTGTTTGTGAATTTAAGAACAAGCAGATTGGAATACGAAATTAATAGTATTAAAAACGTGTTGTTTCCTCTGATTCAGAAGCCATTCTCTTATCCTAGGTTATGAGGATTTCACCCCTGGCAATTAACCATCCAACCCTAATTTAATTTACTAAGCGAAAATCAATTTAGGGTTGTCAATATGTGATTAAGCAACACATACACCAATTAACCCCTTGTTCATTAAGCACGAACGTAATTTAAGCACAGAGGCAATTAATCGAACACGAAGCGTGCACAGATTAACAGAACGCATGTGGGTTAATTGGTAAAAAGAAAAAACCGATAGGAGATCAACATTAAAAACAGAACATCAAAGAGAGTTACGCTTCATCCTCAGAGGGAAACAACACTAGAAATTTAGCCTCCCATAAGTTCAACAAAAGCAGAAAACGTAAATGAAACTAGAAGCAGAAACGTAAATGAAGCTAAAGGCAGAAACAAAAATGAAGCTAAAGGCAGAAAAAGGAACAGAAATGAAATTGCAATTAGAAGCAGAAAATGGAAAAATGCATTCATGTGAAAAGTAATACCAACCTCAAAACATAAAACCCTAAAACTCCTGAATAATAGAATATCAAAATAGCCTCCACGAATCCTAAGGCTGCTATTTATAAGGGTCACTAAAAGTTACTGGGCCTGATTACATTATTTTTGCCAAAAACGAAATAAAAATACTAAATAAAAACTGAACGCAATAAAATGAAATTAGACGAAATCTAATAAAATTGTCTTCTCTCTTCAAGTCCAATCTGGCTCAGCCCCATTGCTTAAAATTATCCTGAAATTGAATTAGAAAAACCAAATTAGTCAAGTGGGCCCAATTGATAAAACTTAATAATAAATTCGACAATTAGAGTTAATCAGTAATTAAATTGGTGACAAAAAGGGTTAAGAAATAGGAGAAAATAATGACACATCAAAATCCCCCACAGTTAGCTTTTTGCACTCCTGGGCAAAATTAAAAACAAAGCAAAGAACAAATCCAGAGACATTAATGAGAGATAAACAAACACCAAAGCAATTACATATTTCTCAGTAAGTCTCAGGGAATGAAAGGAATAGGTAATATCCAATGTGTAATGAGTTAAAGAATCACGACAGTCATGAAAATCATCCAAGCATCTCAAACATGGTCAAGTAGTCAATCAGCTCAAAAATAAGTGATATAGCCTCACAAGATATTCACTCTATGTCTAGGCTACTGTTTACTCTCAAAGCACCCATGAAAACAAACACCACATAGACTTGGCAAAATTCTAAAATTGACAAACAAACTTGACAAACACATGCACATGAGGATCAAAAGGTCTTTAAAGGTTGTAATGGGGCCAAGGACAAGGTAGAGGGAAGTATGGGATAAGTAGCTAAAACCTTAAATGAATAGAGGAGCGATGGGGAATAAGTGGAAATTAAGCACAAGTAGTAAACCCAAACCCTCTAATATCAACAAAATCAACCAAGGCTTCAACCCAAATCAAGTCCTCAAAACAAGACCTCATTTATTCAGCTTCACTTCTTCTTTTTTTTTTTTTTTAATATTTTTTAACGGTACGAATTTGCAGCAGTTGAAAGTATTTTGAATTTTTGAAGATTAAAGCAAGAACTAGGCAATATATATATACATCAAGCATGGCCAAAATAAAACATTAAGCATGGCCAAAAATCATATCTTCCAATGAAACATACCCCCCCCCCCCCACACTTATTCCCAAAACAATTCCAAAGCTCCAAAATTCCTTAAGGGTAAGGTGATATCATGGTTTTTCACTTAAGGCTTGTAGTGAGCTTCAAAACAATGAAAGGGAAACAAGGCTCAAAAGGGCTATCAAAGGAATTAATTCAAGGTAGGCTCATTTGGCTAGAGGCTTATAAGAATAAAATGCCTAAATCATCTCCCAACATGCATGTGAACCAAGAAGTATCAACAAGAATCAAGTCAAGGCTATTGTGCAAGTAATCAATGGGGCAAAGCACACCGAATAAAATAAACAATGATGGCTCAAAATCTCACTAATGGTAAATTTATCACTTTCAATTCGACCTTTCATAACTAACTTGACATGTAGAGAAGGCAAGGATTTCAATTCACAAAATGCCAAGAACCTCCTATTTCGAAAACAATTACCCATTTCCTGTACATAACCCAAAATTCAAAGAGAAACATGCAATGTTGTACACAAAACATAAAACCAACATAACACATTTAACACAAATTTAACCTATAAAAACAAAACTCAAACAAAGAACAATCTCCCTCCCCCCCCCCCCCCACACTTAAACAACACATTGTCCTCAATGTGGCACTACCACAAGATTCAAAGCAATCAGATCAATCAATAAAATTGGACAAGTGCGTCAAAAGTAAAGAAGGAGACAGAAAAAGAAAACTCCCTAAGTCATGGCGGGAGAGAAGTCGAGTGGAGTAAGGAAGTCTCTTCCACCACTGCGTCCACTAAAGAAGGGTTTGTGAGGAATGGCTTAAGTCGGTGTCCATTGACCTTGAAGCTCTTGTTTGTGGAGTCGCTTTTGATCTCAACTGTACCATAAGGAAAAACATTAGTAACAACAAAAGGACAAATCCACTTAGACCTCAACTTACCACTCATGAGTCCAAGCCTAGAATTATACAATAAAACTTTTTGCCCAACCATGAAGTCCTTCTTAACTATCATGCTATCATGGAACTTCTTGGTCTTTTCTTTGTAGAACTTGGCATTCTCATACGCTTCTAGGCGGATGTCATACCCTAATTTCGTCTGGGGACCATTGTTTGGTGGCATGCAACCTTCGCTTGACCGCCTCGAGGTACTTAACCCCCATCGTTAGGTAATCCGTAAAGTTCCGCAACATTCCAAAAGTCAAAAAGAGCATTGTTGCGTAATCCGTAAAGTATCGCAACATTCCAGAAAGAAAATGGATGTCATTAAGAAATCCGTAAAGTTTTGTGAGATTTCGGAAAGAAAATAGCCAAAAACAAAAATGGGGGGGGGTGAACTTATCAAGATAGGGTGTGTAAATAGCAATTCAGGTCTAGGCCCTTCCGGAACATTTTGGAAGTCGGGTTGCTTAAGGAGGAAGCAACTGGGCGGCAAGCTCCTCCACGTTTTTGAAAAATGTTTTCCGGGGCTTCTGTGACTTTCTTAATGCTTCCGTAAAATTTCTGAAAACCTTGGGTAAGCATATTTCACTTAACATTGATGAAAGGGAAGAGAAAAAAAAGATGAAAATAAAATCCGAAACACTTCCGTAAGGCTTCCGTAACTTTTCCGTAAAATACGAAAAGGGGGGTGAACTTAGTAATTTAGGTGCGCTTAGAAATCTTCTTCATTAAGTCTCTGGGCGGCAAGCACCTCTCTTTTTCCCTATAAATAGGGGAGGGGGGTTGTTTCAAAAAATACTCATCACCCCTTAGCTATGCATTTCGGCTATTTTGGGCAAAAAAACACGTTTTCGTGAAGAAAAATCGAGTCGAAGTGCTTCCGTAACGCTTCCGTAAGCGATTCTGTGGAAATTCTTCATCATTCTTCGTTCGTTCTTCGTCGTTCTTCGGTCTTCAACCGATAAGTTCCCGAAATCGAATCTTTCAATTCATTCTATGCACCCTTAGTGGTCCTTACTTGTTTTGTGTACTTTCACTTTAATTTCACTTACTTTCAGTTTTCTTTTCTTCCGTTTTTAACGTGCTTTAATCGTTTCTTTAAGCCGTTTTCTCACATAATAAATGTTAAAACAAAATCTAACCGATCATTCACGCTGTAATCTCGGTTAAACCAAAAAAAGCAAAATAATAATAAAATAATCAAAATATCTTGAAAAATAATAATAAAATAATCAAAATATATTTGAATAAAATAATAAAAAAAATAATCGGACGTTTTTCTTTGGAAGTTTCCTTGGATCAATTGACTAATAACCAAAGTGAAACTAAGGCTAAAATCAACTCACAAATCAAGCTTTGTCCGCAAAAAATCATTAAAAATCGTTTTAAGGTCCAACGCCTTAAACGATCCTCTTTGCTTTTATCGGTTAACATGGACCGTTCAAAAGCATAATATCAACATGTAACTTTACCGCTTTTGTGAGAACTACGTAGGTCTGATTTCCTCTTCGATGGAGGATACGTAGGAGCAAAAGCCCCGCTTTTGTCGACCTCGTGAGATGGTTAGAGGTCCAACGCCTTAGCTTTCTCACCAAGAAAAATGGATCATTTTAAGGTCCAACGCCTTAAATGACCCCCTTCCAAGTAAAAAGAATCACTTGATTCGCCCCTTTTGGAAGAACTACATAGGTCTGATTTCCTTACCACAATTGAGGAATACGTATGAGCAAGAGAAACACCCTTGTCGACCACAAAAGGATAAAAATATAAAAGGCATAAAAAGACATAAAAAGCGTAAGAGAGAAAATAAAACAAATTGAAGTCATATTTGTGCACTTGATTGAAGGCTGTCGTCCCTTGTGACAGATGCATGGGGTGCTAATACCTTCCCCGTGCGTAAATACAACTCCCAAACCTTTCACACTTAAAGTTCGTAGACCACGTCTTTTCCGGTTTTTCCAACGTTTTCCTCGAATAAACGTTGGTGGCGACTCTATGCATCTTCCTCCCATGGAAGACGCACCCGTGAGCCCTCGCGTCGCCCTCCCATAGAAGGGTAGGTTGCGACAGCGGATCTCATCTAACTCACTCAGTTGCAACTTTCTTTCCTCACCAGCTTGATCCACAGAGAAGTTGCAGGTCTTCACTGCCTAGTATGCTTTGTGCTCAATCTCCACTGGAAGATGACATGCCTTTCCAAAGACAACCCGATAAGGATACATTCCTATGGGTGCTTTGTAGGCAGTCCTATGTGCCCAAAGAGCATCATCAAGCCTGGTACTCCAATCTTTCATGCTTGGCTGCACAATCTTCTCTAAAATTCTCTTGATCTCCCTATTAGAAATTTCTACCTGTCCATTGGTTTGGGGGTGGTATGGTGTGGATACCCTGTGTACAACCCTGTACTTTTTAAGCAAGGCATGCATTGATTTGTTGCAAAAATGGGTTCCTTGATCACTAACGATTGCTTTAGGTACTCCAAACCTGCAAAACAGATTAGATCTGACAAAATCCACAACAACCTTAGCATCATTAGTTCTAGTGGGCTTGGCTTCCACCCATTTTGAAACATAATCAACTGCAAGGAGAATATAAACATAACCAAAAGAGACAGGAAAAGGGTCCATGAAATCTATGCCCCGGACATCAAACACCTCACATAATAGCATGGGTTGCTGAGGCATTTGTTGTCACCATGTAAGTGCACTTCCTGCTCTTTGACACTGCTCACAAGTGCTACAAGTCTTCCACGCATCTTTAAAGATGGTGGGCCAATAAAAGCCATAGTCAAGCACTTTGCGAGTTGTCCTTTGAACACCCAGATGACCTCCCGGTGCGGAAGAATGACAGAACTGCAGGATTGAGTCAGTCTCATGATCTGGAATGCATCGTCTAATGACCTGATCACTGCACAATTTCCACAAGTAGGGGTCATCCCAAATAAAATGCTTAGCATCACTTTTAATTTTATCTTTTTGAGCCTTAGATGCTAAGGGGGGAAAAACAGAAGCAACTAAATAATTTACAATGTTAGCAAACCAGGGAGTAGAAAAAGAATCAGAAATACTATACAATATATACAAATGATCATCTGGGAAGTCATCCCGAATGGGTGAGTCCTCATCAGTCACACGTTCGATCTGACTCAAATGATTAGCAACTAAATTTTGTGCTCCGCTCCTATCATGGATCTCCAAGTCAAACTCTTGGAGCCAGAGCATCCATCGGATCAACCTAGGCTTTGAATCAGCCTTCTTCAACAAGTACTTTTAGAGCTGCATGGTCAGTATAAACAATAATGCGAGTACCAAGCAAATAAGAACGAAATTTTTCAAGAGCAAAAACTATGGCTAGTAGCTCTTTCTCAATAGTAGTATAATTCGCTTGGGCAACATCTAAAGTCCTAGAAGCATAATGTATCACCCAAGGCAATTTATCAATTTTCTGAGCAAGGACAACCCCCAATGCATAATTTGATGCATCACACATAAGCTCAAAAGGGGCTGTCCAGTCGGATGCCTGGATGATGGGGGTGGTAGTCAGTGCTCTTTTGAGGCAATCAAAAGCCTCTTTGCATGTATCATTAAAGTCAAACTCCACCTCCTTTTGCAACAAGTTGGATAGTGGAAGGGCTACTTTGCTAAAATCTCTTATAAAGCGCCTGTAGAATCCTGCATGACCAAGAAAAAATCGCACCTCTCGCACGCAAGAGGGGTAAGGCAATTATGAAATAACAGAGATTTTTGCAGCATCTACTTCAATGCCCTTATTGGAAATAATGTGGCCTAAAACTATACCTTGCTCAACCATAAAATAACATTTTTCAAAATTTAGAACAAGGTTAGTTTCAATGCATCTATTCAAAACCTTTCCAAGACTATCCAAACAAACATCAAAAGAGGATCCATATACAGTGAAATCATCCATAAACACCTATATGCAATTTTCTAAAAAATCACTGAAAATACTGATCATGCACCGCTGGAAGGTACCAGGGGCATTGCACATGCCGAAAGGCATCCTCCTATAGGCAAAAGTGCCGAAGAGGCAGGTGAATATGGTCTTTTCCTGATCCTCAAGAGCAATAGTGATTTTCATATAACCAGAAAAACCATCAAGGAAACAGTAGTGAGATTTACCTGCCAAGCGTTGAAGCATCTTGTCAATGAATGGCAGGGGAAAATGGTCCTTTTTGGTAACCTGGTTCAGCCTCCTATAGTCGATGTAGACTCTCCAACTGTTCTGCACCCAAGTAGGAATCAACTCCTTCTCATTTTTTATCACAGTGAGGCCGATTTTCTTCGGGACTACCTGGATGGGACTCACCCATTGGCTGTCGAAGATTGGATAAATGATTCCAGCTTGCAAAAGCTTGGTTACCTCCTTCTTCACTACATCAAGAATCATCGGGTTGAGTCTTCTTTGTGGTTGTCTTACTGGTTTAGCCCCATCTTCTAAATTTATCCAATGCATACATGTGGATGGGCTAATACCAGGAATGTCCGTCAGGGTCCAGCCTATAGCCTTCTTATGCTTCTTGAGAACTGATAACAGCTTTTACTCTTGCTCATCAGCAAGGGAGGCAGATATAATTACTAGAAAACTTTTGCTATCATTCAAGTAAGCATATTTTAAATTTGATGGTAGAGGTTTCAATTCTGGTGTGGGTGGCTGGATAGTGGTAGAAAGAGATGGTTTCTCAGCTTGTACCTCATAAAGAAAGTCAGAGGTATATGAACTTCCTGAAGCATGGCTAGTTCTATCTGACTCTAGAAAATTAATCTCAAGAGGTAAAACATCACCAGACATGTAATCAATATCAAATTCAAATTCACTCTCAGCATCAAATTCAGACATATGATCAAACACAAATTCAAATTCAATGCATGAAGAGTGACAAGTATGTAGATTAGAATGAAGATCAGTCATGTATCCATCAACAATATGGTCAATTATTTCAGCACGAAATATAGAAAGATCTTCAGATAGGTGTTTCATAGCATCGAGAATATTAAAATGAACAGTTATATCACCAAACTCCATAGATAGTGTGCTTGCATATACATCTATCTTAGTTCTAGCAGTTTCCATAAAAGGTCTACCTAGAATGATGGGAAGTGATCCTTGAGAAAATCCCTCCTCCATATTCAAAATATAAAAATCAACTGGGAAAATTAGTTCACCAACTCTAACAAAGACATCCTCTATGAAACCAGCAGGATAGGCAACACTTCTATTAGCTAAATGAATCATCACATCAGTTGACTGCAAAGGACCAAGAGATAGAGAATTAAAAATAGACAGAGGTATAACACTAACAGAAGCTCCTAAATCTAGCATGACATTGTCAAACTTACTGTTCCCTATAATACAAGGTATGCAGAATGTACCTGGATCCTTACATTTTTCAAGGATTTGGGGAACAGATTTACCAATCAATGCAAAGACATTTCTGCCTATGCTAATTCTTTCACTTCCTTTAAGCTTCCGCTTATGAGTGCACAACTCTTTCAAGAATTTAGCATATCTTGGAATTTGCTTTATTGCATCCAACAGAGGTATGTTTACCTCTACTCTTCTAAATGTTTCCAAGATCTCCTTCTCTGCCTCTTCCATTTTTTTTGTTGGAAATTGCTCTTGGAGGGAATGGAAGAGGGATATGCTGCTGCAAGTCAGAATTACCAGTAGAAGATTCACCTACATAGAAATTGTTAGGCAACTTACTCTTTAAAATTTTTTCATCATCTTTTTCTGGAGTTGAGTGAAGTTGGGCAGGTTCAATTGTGGATGAGGAAGATGTTACTGGTTGAGGTCCTTGATACTGCTTTCCCGACCTCAATGTAATGGCACTCACATTTTTGGGATTCTGGACAAATTTAGAAGGTAATCTGTCAGAATTCTGGGACTATTGTTGATTTAACTGTGTAGCCAATTGTCCCATCTGATTAGTTAAGCTCTGAATGAAGGCTCTGGCCTCTTGTTGAAACTGCATGTTTTGCATAGTCATTTTCCTCAAAAGTTCTTCAAGGGAAGGTTGCGGAGGAGCCTCAACTGTTTGCTGTTTATGGGGTTGTTGCTGCTGTTGTTGTTGTTGCTGTTGGATTGGTGGAGGAACATATGGTCTGCTTGGGCAGCAGCATTCTGAAAATAAGGTCGTTGTTGTTGCTGCTGTTGTGAAGGACTCGACCATCTAAGGTTGGGATGATTCCTCCACCCGGGATTGTACCTGTTGCTGGAGAGGTCATAATTGTTCTGTTGTGGCTGATTTTGCTGCTGAGGTTGAGGAGGTCTATTGTAGATGTTTGCACCATAAGCTTGAGGCTATTCAATTGCTCCAGAATGCTGCACAGATGGGCAAAGATCTGTACGGTTGTCGGTAGAGGAGCATAAACCACAGACTCTTGTGACCGGTACAAATTTCTGATTCAAGGCCAGCTGGGTTACCAGGTTAACCAAGGCATCTAGTTTACCCTCAAGCTTCTTGGTTTCAGCTGATGAAGATGAATTCGTGGCTACTTCATGCACTCCTCTAATGACAATAGCATCATTTTTGGCACTAAACTATTGGGAGTTGGAAGCCATCTTCTCAATTAAATTCCTGGCTTCAGCAGGGGTCATGTCTTCAAGGGCTCCACCACGGGCAGCATCTATCATACTTCTCTCCATGTTATTGAGTCCTTCATAAAAATATTGGAGAAGAAGCTGCTCAGAAATCTGGTGAGGGCAACTGGCGCATAGTTTTTTAAATCTCTCACAGTATTCATATAGGCTCTCTCCACTGAGTTTCCTAATGCCTGTAATATCCTTTTTGATTGTCGTGGTCCTGGAAGCAGGGAAATTTTTTTCTAAGAATACTCTCTTGAGGTCATCCCAGCTCGTGATGGACCTTGGAGCAAGGTAATACAACCAATCCTTTGCCACTCCCTCCAAGGAATGAGGAAAGGCCTTCAGAAAGATGTGATCTTCTTGGACATCTGGAGGTTTCATGGTGGAGCAGACAATATGAAATTCTTACAGATGCTTATGAGGGTCTTCACCTGCAAGACCATGAAACTTGGGCAACAAGTGTATCAGTCCAGTTTTAAGAACATATGGGACATCCTCATCAGGGTATTCAATGCACAAGCTTTCATAAGTGAAATCAGCTGCAGCCATTTCCCTTAGAGTCCTCTCACGAGGTGGAGGTTGAGCCATATTTTCAGAATGTTCAAAATTATAATGCTCAAAATCAGGATGTTCAAAATTACCAACCATAGAATGCTCGGACTCACCAATAACAGAATGCTCAGGAAGCTCAAAAGGTACAAAATGTTCAGGGTAATCAAGATGCACACTATGCCTAACTAATCTATGAAATGTCCTATCTATTTCAGGATCAAAGGGTGGTAAGTCACCTGGATTGCCTCTAGCCATGCACTATATGCAGCAGTTCAAGTGTTGTTCAAGCAGGGCAAAAGAGGTGGGTTAAAACTACAGCTATACTCAAAAGATATCCAAATGAGCTGAAATTTTGTGAGCAACACCCTAAAATCATGAAAAGATAGCACAAAAATTTTCAGACAAAAATTCAAAGTCTAACTATGGAAAATACCTAAGGAAAGTTTAGAAAAATAAAATAATAAAATTTGAAAAATAAAAAATAAAAAAACTAGTAAACAGGAGATTTTGGCTAGTTAGAGACCTCAGCCGGCCTACGGCAAGCTTCCATAGTATATGAAATTTTTTCTACCCCAAATACATATATAATAATAGTCATTCTGATACCCGGAGCAAAAGTTATGACCGTTTGAAGTTTTGCTAAACACAGGTTCTCAAATTTTGTTTGAATCTCTCAAATCTAGCCACGACAAATGTTCCTGGTATTTTTCACACAAAATATAAGTCAAAAGAACCTACCACACCAAAATTCAGCCAAAAATAACAACCCTAACTATCAAAACAAAAATCACCAATTAAATTGTCAGCAGTAGTCACTAATTCAGTCACTAATGTAATGCTATGTGAACAGTAACATAGAATCAGTCTCTAATTCCGTCAATAAGCATTATTCTCAGCAAAACATAAAACTGAAATAGGGGAAGCGCTGAACAAGGGGTCTACTAAATTGCAAAACAGAACATCAAATAAAACAGAACAACGCACTAACACAACACATTAACACAACACTAACACACTAAACAAAAGAATTAAACGTAAAACAACTAAACACAAAGCACGAATCACTAGCTATTATGAACTTTTGGACCACTGCTCCCCGGCAACGGTGCCAAATTTGATCGAGGCCGTACCCGAATAAAATAAACATTAAAATGCAGTAACTAGGAAGTTATCCTAGGTCGTTTCCCAACGAGCAATGACTGACCAAATGTTCATAATATCCTTCGTTATAACAGTAACAATTTGGGGTGTTTGTTTGTGAATTTTAGAACAAGCAGATTGGAATACGAAATTAATAATATTAAAACGTGTTGTTTCCTCTGATTCAGTAGCCATTCTCTTATCCTAGGTTTTGAGGATTTCACCCCTGGCAGTTAACCACTTAATCCAACCCTAATTTAATTTACTAAGCGAAAATCAATTTAGGGTTGTCAATATATGATTAAGCAACACATACACCAATTAACCCCTTGTTCATTTAGCACGAACGTAATTTAAGCACAGAGGCAATTAATCGAACACGAAGCGTGCACGGATTAATAGAACGCATGTGGGTTAATTGGTAAAAAGAAAAAACCGATAGGAGATCAACATTAAAAACAGAACCTCAAAGAGAGTTACGCTTCATCCTCAGAGGGAAACAAAACTAGAAATTTAGCCTTCCATAAGTTCAACAAAAGCTGAAAACGTAAATGAAACTAGAAGCAGAAACATAAATGAAGCTAAAGGCAGAAACGAAAATGAAGCTAAAGGCAGAAAAAGGAACATAAACGAAATTGCAATTAGAAGCAGAAAATGGAAAAATGCATTCACGTGAAGAGTAATACCAAGCTCAAAACGTAAAGCCCTAAAACTCCTGAATAATAGAATAACAGAATAGCCTCCATGAATCCCAAGGCTGCTATTTATAAGGGTCAATCAAAGTCACTAGGCCTGATTACATTATTTTTGCCTAAAACGAAATAAAAATACTAAATAAAAACTTAACTCAATAAAATGAAATTAGACAAAATCTAATAAAATTGTCTTCTCTCTTCAAGTCCAATCTAGCTCAACCCCATTGGTTATAATTATCCTGAAATTGAATTAAAAAAACCAAATTAGTCAAGTGGGCCCAATTGATAAAACTGAATAATAAATTTGACAATTAGAGTTAATCAGTAATTAAATTGGTGACAAAAAGGATTAAGAAATAGGAGAAAATAATGACACATCAATCATCCCCATCCCCTTGAAGAGGATTTGACCTCAAATTTGTTAGTTCCTCCTCCTAACTATTAGCCCCACCTGCAAAAGGAATTAAATTAGAAATGTTAAAAGTGGTGCTGACTCCATACTCTTCTGGGAGGTCCAACCTATAGGCATTGTTATTGATCCTCTCCAAAACCTGAAAAGGTCCATCCCCTCTAGGGCTAAGCTTGGATTTCCTTTTAGTAGGGAATCTATCCTTTCTAAGATGGAGCCAAACCCAGTCACCCTCATTAAGAACTAGCTATTTTCTTCCTCTATTGCCTTTAGCCGAATACACCTTTGTTTGGTTCTCTATTTGGTTCTTAACCCTCTCATGCAATTTCTTTACAAACTTTGACCTAGATTCCCCTTCTTTATGTATAAAAGAAGTGTCCAGTGGGAGGGGAATGAGGTCTAATGGTGTTAGGGGATTGAACCCATAAACAACCTCAAAAGGGGACTGCTTGGTGGTTCTATGAACCCCCTTATTGTAGGCAAATTATACATGAGGAAGATACTCATCCCAAGACTTATGGTTGCTTTTCAGAAGAGCCCTTAAAAGGGTGGATAAAGACCTATTCACTACCTCTGTTTACCCATCAATTTGTGGATGACAAGTGGTAGAGAAAAGAAGTTTAGTTCCTAGCTTAGCCCATAAGGTTTTCCAGAAGTGGCTAAGGAACTTAGCATCTCTATCTGACACAATGGTCCTAGGCAAACCATGGAGTCTCACAACTTCCCTAAAAAAGAGTTTGAGATGTGGGAAGCATCATCCACCTTGTGGCATGGTATAAAGTGTGCCATCTTGCTAAACCTATCCACCACCACAAAGATAGAGTCTACACCTCTTTGGGTTCTAGGAAGAGGGGATAGGTAAGGGTGTGTATAGCCCATGAAGCATCACCCTAGACTTGGCTTGTAAACAAGCCACACACCTAGTGCAATGCTTATGGACATTTTTCTTCATATGGGGCCAATAAAAATTTTCTTTGAGTAAGACAAGGGTCTTGTCTATCCCAAAGTGGCCCATGAGCCCACCCTCATGGCTCTCTTTCATAAGTAACTTCCTAATGGATCCTTGGGGTATGCAAAGCTTTCTGTCTTTGAACAAATACCCCTCAGCCAAATAGAATCCATCTTGGTCCTTTTTCCCACAACTCTCATAAATGGGAGAGAAATGTTCATCTAAAGCATACAAGTCCCTAATATTATCAAATCCTAAAATTTGAGCTCCTAGGGAGCAAAACAATGTCTGTCTCCTAGAGAGGGCATTAGCTACCACATTTGTTTTTCCCTTTTTGTATTTGATAACATATGGAAATTGCTCTAGGTACTCTACCCATTTTGCATGCCTTTTGTTTAACTTGCTTTGCCCTCTAATGTACTTAAGTGATTGATGATCACTATGAATGACAAGTTCCTTGGAAACAAGGTAATGTTCCCAAGTTTGGAGTGCTCTTATTAAGGCATAAAGTTCTTTATCATAGGTAGGGTAGTTGAGGGTGCCACTATGAAGTTTTTCACTAAAATAAGTGTCATACCTAATTTCGTCCTGGGATTATTACTTGATGATATGCAACCTTTGATTGGCCGCTTCAAGATACTTGACACCCTTTGTTGCACAATATGTGAAGTCCCGAGACGTGCCGGAAATCAAAAGGAAGCAGGCTTACGCGATCCGTGAAATTCCGTAATGTGACGAAAATCGAAATGAGGTGTTTTTGCGCAATCCGTGAGTTTTCGTAACTTCTTCGAAAGGTAAAAAAGAGTAAATACATAATCCGTAAGGATTCGTAACCTTGCGGAAGGAAAATAAGTATCGTTACGAAATTCGTAAAGTTTCATAACGTTACGGAAAAAGAATTACCAAAAAAGTAAAGGGGGTGCATTTAGTAAAAAGGGGGGTACAAATAGCAATCAGGCTCACTTGGGCCTTCCAGTTTCTTCCTCCAGAAGGCGGTTGCTTCTGGAGGAAGCAACCTTGCTCGCCTGGGCGAGCTGGGTGGCAAGCTCCTCCCCTATTTTGCTATAAATAGGGGAAGGAGTAAAGAGGAAAGGGGTTCAGCCTTCTTGGCACTTCTTATTCTCTCGAAATTGCTGAGGAAAATTGTTTCCGTGAAGAAAATCCAAGCCGAGGCGCTTCCGTAATGTTTCCGTAACATTTCCGTGAGTAATGACGCGAAGGTTTTCAACTGTTCTTCGACATTCATCGTTCGTTCTTCGTTTTCTTCAGTCTTCAACTGGTAAGTACCTCAAACCGAGCTTTTCAATTCATTCTATGTACTCGTGGTGGTCCCCATTCGTTTCATGTACTTTTATTCTCATTTTCATTCGCTTTCTATACCCCCTTTTGACGTGCTTCAGTCATTTATTTAAGTCGTTTCTCGCCTAATCTGAAAATAAAATAAAGTTCCACCGATCATTTGAATTGTATTATCCGTTAATTTCTGTTAAAATGAATTCTGACCGTTCGGTCGTGCCGTAACCACGTCAGAAGTCAAAAAAAGAGGTAAAATAATAATATTATAATCAAAAAATACCTTTTAGTAAAATGAAGCGAAAAAATCAATCGAACGTTTTCTCTTTTGGATTTCTCATTCTTAATTGAATTGACTAATAACTAAAGTGAAACTAAGGCTAAAATCAATTTGCCAAGTCAAGCTCGTCCACAAAAAATCACTAAAAAGAGATTTGAAAGTTTATTCTCTCAGCTTTCCATACCATGTAAAAGGATCATTTTTTAAGGTCCAACGCCTTAAAATGATCACCTTTCAAGTAAAAAAGAATCGCCTGATTCCCCCTCAAAGGAAGAACTACGTAGGTCTGATTTCCTCTTTGATGGAGGGTACGTAGGAGCAAGAGCCCCGCTTTGAGACAAACGTGAGAGGTGCTAATACCTTCCTCGAACGTAAATACAACTCCCGAACTTAGAATTTTCATTTCGACCGGTTTCCTTCGGTTTTTCCGACGTTTTCCACAAATAAACGTTGGTGGCGACTCCACGCATCTTTCCTCTTTTGGAAAGCGCACCCGTGAGCCTCGCCCTCGCTCGCCCGCAAAAGGGCATGTTGCGACAGTTGGCGACACATACACCAATTGTGTGTGCATTTATTAAACTGTGTAAAATGTAATAACTGCTGTCTTTTCCACATTTTTACACTAAGCACCCACGGGTTTGAGTAAAAAGGGGCCCTACACCCGGGTTCATGGGAATTTAAGGAGTGGAGGTGAATCTATCATCATGCTAGGTCTCCGACTTGCTTGATAATAGTGAAACCTCGTCTAGAGCTTTCTCTCTTTATAATGTGTTGTCGCTGGTATTCCATACCGCCACAATATTATTATCTTGAGTGATGATACCTCTAGAAAACAGCCATGTGAGTTATGAAGTGTTGGGAGTAGTTATTAGAGACCCCTAGATATTGTCCTATAGGTTCCCAAATAAGGGCAAAAGAGAAAACACGCTCCGTGCCATTTTGTTCTCATGCATTTTTCGGTAAATAGCACTAGTTTATAGTTTTGCTAGTGATATCTGGTTTTTTAGAGTAATACGTAACTTTTTAATACTACGTTGAGGCGCCATCATGCCCAAAACGTAGCATTAAAATTGGATCTTTGCGGTCTCGTATGTGTGAATTACCCCTTTGTTTTGTTTTCTTACTGTTTCATGCATACACATTGCATCATTCATGTCGGAGTCTTGATCCACCCCCTTTTTTAGGTAAATGATGGGGACAAATCAAAACGGCAAAAGGTTTTATCAAGTCAAGGTTAAGGGTCTAGATGTCACCAGCCTCAAGGAATTGGGACGATTGATGGGACCTCTCCAAAGGCAAGCCTTCCGCAAAGTGTATGGAAAGATTCTAGATTTGACCGCAGCGGAGGTATTTACGGAAGCTGTTGTATCCCTCGCCCAATACTATGACCAGCCATTGAGGTGCTTCACGTTTGGGGACTTCCAAATGGTACCGACTATTGAGAGTTCGAGGAAATACTAGGATGCCCTCTTGGGGGAAGAAAACCGTATCTTTTCTCCGGGTTTCTTCCCTCCTTGAGTAAGATTGCAGCTGTGGTTGGGGATTCGACAAAAGAGTTGGATCGCATGAAGCAAACTCGGAACGGCGTAGTGGGCCTGCCTCGGAAATACTTGGAAGGCAAGGCAAGGGATATAGCGAGCCAAGAGAAGTGGGGCCCGTTCGCGGATATACTAGCTTTATTGATTTATGGGGTCGTCCTCTTTCCGAACGTGGACGGTTTGGTGGACTTAGCCACAATTGATGCTTTTCTTGCATATCACCATAGCAAGGAGAGTCCAGTGGTGGCTATCTTGGCGGACTTGTTTGATACCTTTGACCGAAGGTGCGAGAAAAACAACGCACGGGTTGTCTGTTGCTTACCCGCTCTCTGTGTGTGGTTGGTTTCGCACCTATTCCAACAAGATACAAGACACCCGTGTCCGCTTCAAAGTTATCGCTCGTGCGTCGAAAAAGGAAGAGTCGATTGGGACCAGCATTTGGCTAGGATAGGAGGCAGCGCAATCAATTGGTTTCCTCGTTGGAAGGAAGGCAAGGTGGGAGTTCTTTTCTCGTGTGGGGACTACCCTAATGTTCCATTGATAGGGACGAGGGGTTGTATTAATTATAATCTCGCACTCGCCATATGACAGCTAGGGTACCCCATGAGGGGAGCGCCAACGGAAGGGAGTCTCTCACCTTTCCTTGTGAGAGATTTAGGCGCGCAAAGTCTCAAGGTTATACAAAGAGTCCACAAGGCGTGGAGGAGTCCGTTGAGGAAAGACAAGGAGCTTAGGGGCATCCGTAATGGCATCATCGGAGGTTATCATGGATGGCTAACAATTCATACGCGAGGGTTAGACTGGCTCTCCAAATTGAAAGTTATCGATGAGGAGAACTTCGAAGCTCCGGAGGAAGATGAAGAAGTCCAAGCTCTAAAATTAGAGCTAGGGAAGGCAAGACTCGCCAAGGAGAAGTTCAAGTCAGCCGCTACACACATCCGGAAAGAGTGCACCAAGCTACGAGAGGAAAACGTGGCCACTACAAGAGCCCTTGAACAAGAAACCAAAAGGGCCCGTAAGGAGGAACATGGCCGAGATAAATTCCGAGGAGCTTTGTGGGGTAGGAACAATGAGCTCAAGCTCTAGAGAGAAGAAAGAGACCAGTCTCGGGTGCACGGTATGATCTTAAAGGAAGAGTTAGTTGCTTGCGCAAGATCCAAGAGGAGTTTGGCTCAACACTTGGAAGCCACGAAGCAAAGCATGCTAGCTATCATAGGGCAGTACAAGGAAGAGTTAAACCAGTCTATGACCCATGAACAAAATCTAGTAGAGGATTTTGCACAAGTGTACGCTGAAAAGGAAGCAAGAGGGAGGGTGATTGATGCATTGCATCAAGAAGCGACTATGTGGATGGATAGGTTCGCCTTGACCTTGAATGGAAGTCAAGACCTCCCGCGACTACTAGCCAAAGCGAAAGCCATCGCTGAAGTACGTACAGCCCCCGAGGAAGTTCACAGGCTAATCAATTACTGTCAACACATGATAGATTTGAAGGCCCACATAATTAGGAACCATTAGCTTCTGTTGTAACGCTTTTGTATAATCTTGTCTAGATAAAAGCTTTGTTCTTTTTATAAAATGAGAAATTCTGAACTCATCACGTTATCTAAAAAATCTTGAGGTGGATTCAAGTGCTCTGATCATTCATTTGCATGTTCATGTTATGGTGGCATACTCACTGTTGTTTATTTCTTTAGGAAATTCATCATAACTAAGAAAGCACAAAGGCACCCCTATAACACTCGATCCAGAAAAATGGATAGTGAAGAGGGCGTGCAGGAACAGATGAAGGCCGACCTATCGGCCTTAAAAGATCAAATGGCTTCCATCTCGGAGGTCATGCTAAAACTTCAGAAAACTATAGAGGATAAAGCCACGACAACTGCCTCCAATACAGCTAGGGAAGCGGATCCGGTGCTACAGCCTGCCTTAAATCTGGACCGAGATAGAAACACGACAGTGTTTGGTCGGAGGTATAGTCTGCAAGCTTACCCTTATGGCTTGCCTACGGACTTCACTCCCCGTGCCGCTCTGGAAGATTTGAGCCAAGCCCCTACCTTCGAGGGGCAACTCCCACCTTATGCTGACTATCCCCTGCAAAAAGAGGATGAAGGAGATACCCATCTAGGCCCTCTGCTTCACCTCAAAGATCCATCCCCCCATGAACTACCCGAACCAAACATAGTCCGCCATGTCTCGTCTTCACCTGCACCCGTAAAAGAATCTGTTCTCTTCGCGAAAGATAAGGGGAAGATTGAGGCGCTTGAAGAAAGGTTAAAAGCAGTCGAGGGCCTCGGCAATTACCCATTCTCGAATTTAGCGGACTTATGTCTCGTGCCCAATATCGTCATTCCTCCCAAGTTCAAAGTACCGGACTTTGATAAGTACAAAGGGACGACATGTCCGAAAGGGCATCTTCGGATGTATTGCCGAAAGATGGGAGCGTATTCTGCGGACGAAAAGCTGTTGGTCCATTTCTTTCAAGACAGCTTGGCCGGAGCAGCTGTAGCATGGTATACCAATCTGGAAGCTTCCCAGATCCGATCATGGAAGGACTTGGCAACTGCCTTCATTAGGCAGTACCAGTACAATACGGATATGGCTCCCGATCGGAACCAGCTTCAGAGTATGACTAAGCGAGAGCATGAGTCCATTAAGGAATATGCCCAAAGATGGAGAGATCTCGCAGCCCAAGTCATACCGCCCATGACAGAGAGGGAGATGATCACAATTATGGTAGATACGTTACCCACGTTCTACTATGAAAAGCTGATAGGCTACATGTCAGCTAACTTTGTGGATCTCGTCTTCGCCGAAGAAAGGATCGAATCTGAACTAAGAAAAGGCAAGTTCGAATATGCTTCCAATGTGGCCCCCAACAACAACAGAATAGTCCCAGTAGTGGGCGCGAGGAAAAAAGAAGGAGATGCCCACGCGGTCACCACCGCCCAGACGTGGATGAAAGCACCCCAAAATATCCAAAGCTCATACCAGCCCAAACCCCCGAATTTTTCAATTCGAGCCGGGAGTTCCCTCCCGACTCAAGTAAAAAGACCGCCCGCGGCAGAAAGAATGTCGGCCCAACGCACAGCTCCAACCACGCCCCGGCTAGTCAATAATACAGCCCCCGGCGCGAGCTATAATAATGCACAACGCCCACCCCCGAAAGATAACTTCTCTCCTATTCCCATGGCATACTCCGAGTTATGGCCTTCATTATTGGAGAATCATTTGGTGGTGGCCATACCCGGGAGGGTCTTCCAGCCACCCTACCCCAAGTGGTATGACCCGGGTGCCAAGTGTGAGTACCATAGTGGAGCTCCCGGACACAACATTGACTCCTGCCTCCCATTCAAGTATAAAGTGCAGCATCTAATTAGTGCCGGCTGGTTATCGTTTCAAGAGGAAGGCCCAAATGTTAAAACCAACCCGCTAGCAAGTCATGGAAGGGCTAGCGTAAACGCCATTGAAGAGGATGGGCCATCACGGGCAAAGAGATTAAGAGAGGTGGCTACTTCTAGATGCTTCATCTACCAATCACTGCAAGCGGCGTGTATGGTCTCCCGTGGTGGAGACGAGAAGGACGAATGTTTGTTTCACCTTGGGGAGTCGCACGACATGGAAACCTGTCCCGCGGTAGAAGAATTGCTTCAGCGGCTCATGGATTGGGGGCAGCTTGAAGTGTCCAAAGGAGGGAGGGAAGAACCACGAATTTGCATGCAGTCGGAAGAAAAGAAGGTTCCTCTAACCCCCAAGGCCCTAGTAATATGTTTTACTAGGAAAGGGACCGGCTCCACACCCATATACCCCCGGACAGCGCCCAAGCAGACGCCATTTGCATATCAAAGCAATAAAGTCGTTCCGTGGAAGTATACCCCTCCCGCGTTCGACGAAAGAGTTGCAACCGAAGTTGACTCCCTGTCAGCTAAGGTAACCAACATCACTGGCCTCATTGGTGTGACCCGCAGTGGCCGGGTGTTCATTTCCCCTCGCTCGGCGGAGTTGCCCTCCAAGGGGAAAGCGCCCATGGTCCAAGAGCCCACAGATGTGGCCACCCCCTCAAAAGGAGTGGATCCTTCGGTGGTAAGAGTGGCTAAAAAGAAAGAGGGCCTTCAAGGAAAGACGGTGACTTTGGAAGAGGCCCATGAGTTCCTTCGCCTCATCCAACAAAGCGAGTTTAAGGTAGTCGAGCAACTGAATAAAACTACAGCAAGGATCTCGTTGCTTGAACTACTCATAAACTCCGAGCCTCATCGTACGCTGTTGATAAAAGTCCTCAATCATGCCCATGTAGCCCACGATATCTCAGTGGAAGGTTTTGAAGGCATCATTAATCATATAACCACCAACAATTATATCGCATTTGCGGAAGAAGAGATTCTCGTAGAGGGGAGAGGACACAACAAGGCTCTTCATGTGTCGGTAAGGTGTATGGACCATGTTGTCGTAAAGGTGCTTATCGACAATGGATCGAGTTTAAATGTGATGCCGAAGACCACTTTGGAAAAGCTTCCATTTAGTGCGTCACGTTTAAAACCAAGCTCGATGGTGGTACGAGCCTTCGATGGTACTCGGCGGGAAGTAATGGGGGAAATCGACATTCCCCTTCAAATAGGCCCCCACACTTGTAATGTGCTGTTTCAAGTGATGGATATAAATCCCGCCAATAGCTGCCTCTTGTGAAGACCTTGGATTTATGCGCTGGGAGTGGTCCCTTCAACGCTTCACCAGAAATTAAAGTTCGCAGTGGGTGGACTTTTAGTGATAGTGTCGGGTGAAGAGGATATGTTGGTAAGTTGCCCTTCTTCTGCACCATACATTGAAGCAGCGGAAGAATCATTGGAAACAGCTTTCCAATCCTTCGAGGTAGTGAGTTGCGCCTCTATGGAACCAAGTCCGATGCTACCTTCTCTCTCCAACGCGGCCATAATGGTGGCACGGGTTATGCTCAAGCACGGATTTGAGCCCGGAATGGGTCTAGGCAAGGACGGCCTCGGGAATGTCGACGTGGTCAATATTAAGGGAAATCCATACAAATATGGATTAGGGTATGAACTCGGGATGCCGGGAAGGAGGAATGTGCCGTCAAGACTTCGGGCGGATAGGGTATGGCCCGACCGTATTAGCCAGTGTTTCACCAGTGCCGGAATGGTGTCCGAGGAGGAGGTGGCCGCAGTAGAAGAGGAGTTCCCTCAAGACCCGCCAAGTTTTGTGCAACCATGCCATCCCGATTCCCAAGTGGGGAACTGGCGCGTGATAAGCGAGTCAGAAGTCTATGCCGCTAATTCAATGTAATTAGAACCTATAGATTTCCTTTCTCTTTTGTTTCGTGAAACCTACCTTATTAAATAAAACAAAGAGATCTTGTTTCATCTGTTCTTGCAATTCCACCTTTTCTCATATCATTTTGCATGTTTTTTCTTTTGTCTTGATTGGTATAGATATGAGAGTCGATTCTTTGAGGATCCAAACAACGAGGGTTTGACAATCGATTTCGATCGAGATGTAAGCCAAACGATAAACGAAGAAGAGGAAGAGGACGTCCTTTCACCAGAGTTAGAGAGGTTGATCGCTCAGGAAGAACGTGAAATGAGGCCTTACAAAGAAGAAACCGAATTGGTAAACTTGGGAACCACAGAGGAAAAGAAAGAAGTAAAGGTAGGAACCGGTATGACCGCGCCTATCCGCCAAGGCTTGATAACCCTTCTTGAAGAGTATCAAGACGTCTTTGCATGGTCATATCAAGACATGCCCGGTCTGGATTCCGACATTGTGCAGCATAAGTTGCCTTTGAATCCTGGGTCTTCCCCGGTTAAGCAAAAGCTACGAAGGATGAGACCCGAGATGTCTTTAAAAATTAAAGAAGAAGTAAGAAAGCAGTTTGATGCAGGTTTCTTAGCTGTAGCTCGGTACCCAGAGTGGGTGGCTAACATTGTCCCAGTCCCGAAAAAGGACGACAAGGTTCAAATGTGTGTAGACTACCGGGACTTAAACCGAGCCAGTCCTAAAGACAATTTTCCCCTACCACACATTGATATATTGGTAGATAATACGGCCAAGTTCGCACTTTTCTCGTTCATGGATGGTTTCTCGGGGTATAACCAAATAAAGATGGCTCCTGAAGATATAGAGAAGACCACTTTCGTCACCCTATGGGGAACGTTCTGCTATAAAGTGATGGCCTTCGGGTTGAAAAATGCTGGGGAGACCTATCAGCGTGCCATGGTGGCGTTGTTCCATCACATGATGCATAAGGAGATAGAGGTCTACGTAGATGACATGATTGCCAAGTCTCGGACTGAGGACGAACACCTCGTCAATCTACGTAAGCTATTTGGAAGGTTGCGAAAATACCAACTAAAGCTAAACCCAACCAAATGCACCTTCGAGATAAAGTTGGGGAAGTTGCTAGGATTTATCGTAAGTCAGAAAGGGATAGCGATAGATCCCGAGAAAGTAAAGGCCATTCTTGAGATGCCGGAACCACGCACAGAGAAGCAGGTTCGAGGTTTCTTGGGTAGGTTGAATTATATCGCGAGATTTATCTCGCAGCTCACCCCTACATGTGAGCCCATTTTCAAGCTATTACGTAAGAATCAAACAGTCCTGTGGAATGGCGACTGCCAAGAGGCCTTTGAGAAGATCAAGCAGAGCCTCGCAAACCCCCCGGTGCTCATGCCACCTATAACAGGGAGACCTCTTTTCCTATACATGATCGCGTTAGACGAGTCTATGGGGTGCGTGTTGGGTCAGCACGACGATTCTGGGAAAAAGGAGCAAGTCATTTACTATCTAAGCAAGAAGTTTACCGCATGTGAGATGAATTACTCAATGCTGGAAGGACGTGTTGCGCCCTGGTATAGGCGTCACATCGGCTTAGGCAGTACATGCTCAGTCATACCACGTGGCTTATTTCCAAGATGGATTCCGTGAAATACATCTTCGAAAAACCGGCTTACAGGACGAATCGCTAGGTGGCAGGTACTACTATCTGAATTTGATATTGTGTAAGTCACCCAAAAGGCGAAAAAGGGAAGTGCCTTGGCAGATTATTTGGCCCAGCAACCCCTCCAAGATTATCGGCCGATGCACCCTGAGTTCCTGGATGAAGACATCATGGCCCTGTTCGAAGAAAAGCGGATGCACGAGGACATAGACAAATGGATTGTTTGCTTCGATGGGGCATTTAATGCTTTGGGCCATGGAATAGGGCCAGTCCTTGTATCCCCGGATGATCAATGTATTCCTTTCACGGCTAGGCTAGGTTTTGATTGTACCAACAATATGTCCGAGTATGAAGCATGCGCCTTCGGGGTTCAAGCGGCCATTGATTTTGATGTAAAACTGCTCAAAGTGTATGGAGACTCGGCCTTGGTGATACGCCAGTTGAAAGGAGAATGGGAAACTAGGGATCCGAAGTTGATACCCTACCAAACTCACATCAGAAGATGACGGTGTCATACAAAGATTGGCATGAGATGTTGCCTTTCACCCTGCACGGATATAGGACCTCGGTACGAACTTCTACTGGGGCAACGCCATATTCCTTGGTTTATGGGATGGAAGCAGTACTCCCATTTGAGGTAGAGGTTCCTTCTTAGAGGATAATAGTGGAATCAGGCCTAGAAGAGTCAGAATGGGCTTAAGCACGCTACGACCAACTCAACCTTATTGAAGGTAAGCATTTGACAGCCATGAGCCATGGGCGTCTATATCAACGAAGGATAAAGAACGCATTCGACAAGAAGGTACGCCTGCGCAAGTTCAACGAGGGGGACCTTGTGCTGAAGAAGATGTCCCACGCTGTTAAGGATAATCGAGGCAAGTGGGCCCCGAATTATGAAGGACCTTTCGTGGTGAAAAAAGCTTTTTCTGGGGGTGCTCTGATACTCACCAACATGGATGGCAAGGAGCTGCCCTCGCCCGTGAACTCCGATGTAGTTAAACGATATTACGCTTGAAGTCTGGGGCAATCGAGAGGACCATTGCATGTTTTTATTTCTGAGTTTTTCTCGTTCTTCTTGGTTTCCTCTAGGGATTCCCATTCACTGTATTTGTCTTGTTTCTTTGAAAAGAAAAGATGGGCGAGGTTTCAGTCCTCCATTTGGTTTCAAACCTTGTGTTTTAGTTTGTTATAACCTGAGCCCTCTTTGCTCGGTTCATGGGGTGCCCCAAATGCTTATTTAAAATTGAATCTAACCAGCCTTCACTAAGAAAATCATTGCATTAGGAACATTCATACATGCACATACACATGTATATCTTGTGGTAACAAGGGCAGAATCATCTTAGGCCACGGTCAGAAGTCGAGACAAGTTGACGGAGGAAATCAACCAAGGTAAGACGATGACCGGTCACGATTGGCCACGTATTGTTTGTCTTCTACTTGCAGGTACTTAGGGATGGAGGCAAATGGGGGATAGGGTCACGACCGACCGTCGTCTCTTCCCGTCACTAGACAAGCAGAGAACGTCGCTACAAGGCAGCCCAGTATCCTTTGAATTCACAGTTTCTTTTTACTATTGTTTGTTTTAAATAAGTAATCGACGCCTAATTCTAATTTAAGTAGGTTCAAGTAGGCAAACGCTAACCCATAAAGGAAGGGGGAGGCAAACGCTCTAAGGAGCCTTCTAACCATTAAGAGGTCACCTTCTTTATGGGGGTAGACTTCCTCACTAGACTCTTCACCCCTTACTTCATCTTCACTTCCACTAGAGGAAGGGCAATAAGTAGTCTCCTCTTGACTACTATCAATCTCTTGACCCCTCATGATCATGGTTTTCTTTGTGGGGCATTTAGAGGCAATGTGACCTCTCCCAAGACATTTGAAGAATTTAATGTTGCTAGTCCTTTCTTGGGAACAAGTCTTAGGGGTGTATTTCTCTATGGTCTTACCCTTATCTTCCTTGGGTTTTGAAGGTGCAGCCCCCAAAATTCCCTGGGCTTGGTCCTTCCTTGGATAAGAGTGAGAGCCATAAGATTTTGAAGAAGGCTTTCTTTTAAGTTGTTGCTCCACTCTTATACAAAGTTGCACTAGCTCATCTAGGTCCCTATATGGAAGGAGTTCAACCTTGTCCCTCACTTCCATATTAAGCCCACTAAGGAACCTAGCTATGTTTGTTCTTTCCTCCTCCCTAAGTCCAGCTCTTAAAAGGAGTAGTTCCATTTTTTGTCTATATTCTTCAACACTCATACTCCCTTGTCTAAGTCTTTGGAGCTTGTCCATAAGCTCCCTTTCATAGTAGAAGGGAATGTGCCTTTTCCTAAGGGCACTCTTAAGATCATTCCAATACTTTACTCGAGGATCCCCATGAATCCTTCGTTCCCTAACAAGGGAAGCCCACCAATAGAGGGCATACCCTTGAAAGCTAAGGGTAGCCAATGGAACTTTTCTCTCTTCGCTAATATGATGGCAAGCAAAGAGTTGTTCAACCTTCATTTCCCAATCTAAGTAGGCCTCAACATTATCTTTTCCATGGAAATATGGGAGGCTAATGTTAACCTCTTGAGGCCTTCTATCCTTTTCTTTTCTTTGGGAGTGATGTTTAGTATGTGAACTATGGCGCCCTCTATAATAGTCGCTAAGTTCTTCACTTAAACTCTTGAAAGAGTCATGACTACTATAGGAGGCATGTTTTTCTCTTTTCATTTCTTTCATTATTCTTCTTCTTTCTTCCTCACTTATTTTCTCTCTTTCATCTTGGCTTATTTCTTCCACTCTTTTTTTACCTTTTTCTTTTCTCTCTTGTTTTTCTTTCCACAACTTAAGGGATCTCAACTCATCTAATATCTTATACAAGGGGTCCTTAGGAGTAGAACCCTCACCATTAACACTAGATGAAGAATGAAGACTCATGTTGGTTCCTAAGTTATGGTTCTTTCTTGTTGGGGGTTTAAAAAAAAAGGAAAAAGAAACTATGGTTGAAACTAGCCAAAAGAAACACTAAAAGAGGTGTGAAAGATAAGGTAAAAACTAATTGGTAAAAGGCAAGCTATCTAGGCGGTTTGACAATGGAGGGTAAAGGAAATAAGCTATGAAAGTAAGCAAGAAATTAAAGTGCAAGAAATGCAAACTAGGCGAATCCTAAGAGTGTTTGGATGACCTCATTTAAGGTTCCCAACAAAACACTCACTATCCTAAGGGAAAATTGCCTAAAATTATTACACACAAATCGAAGTAGGGTGACCTATTGGAGGCTCCCAACTTACTTCCAATGAAAATCCTTTTTGTTACAAAGTTTGAAAGTAAAGAAAATTGCCAATTACAAATTACAAAAAAAAAAGAAGTCCACAATTTTTGTGGCTATTCTCTCTTTTGTGTTTCACTCAATTTGGAGTGCTTCTTATTCCAATAGCTCTTAAGGTGGGATGCCCCTTGCTTCTTGACTCAAATTCTTCAAGGGATGACACCAATCCTCCTTTCCAATTCCCTATATAGCAACTCACAAACAAGGAAACAAAGAGACAAGCAATAACCAAAGACCAAAAAATAAGATGAAAGCTAAACCAAAAGAGTTTTGACAAGAAAAATTTTCAAGGATGATTCAACAATTAAACCAATGAAAAGCACATAAAAGCAAGGTAGGACTCAAAGAGAAACTTAGAATGGCTTTAGAGTAGAGTAAAAAAACAAAAAAAAATGGACCCAAGAAACCTCTAGTTTTGGCACTTGTTTTTACAATAATTTTCAATTGAAATTTCAGAACTAGGATTGGTATAAAATAGGCACCAATTATAGAACAAATTTTGAGCCAAAACAACAAGCACACTTTCCTTTCACTTTGTTTTTCTTGGACACTAATTTTTCTGCCAACTTGTGCGATTTTTATTATTTTTTCATTTAATCCAAATCGCTTGGTTATTTTTTTATAATTTTGGTCCAGATGCCTAAAAAATTCAGTAAAAATTTCAGCTCAAAACACGTATTTACTGATTCCTAGTAATTTATACAAGTTTGTATGTTCAAGCTGCCAGCACCAGCGATTTCAACCTAGAAATCAAGAGTAGTGTTTATGTTGCTTAAGGCTTGGATAGTTACAATTTGTGTTTTCTTATGCTCAATTATCTTGAATAACACAATTCAAGAGAGCTTAAGACTTATTTGATTCATAAATCCAGCCACAACTCAGCACCACAACTCAACTTCATCATAGGCATCATGTAGGAATCTTAGAAAACAAAAAAGAGTTCAACAACAAGACTACTTCTAAGAATTGATTTAGAACATGTTATGAGCTAAATAACATGCATGAATTAGACTCAAAATTCAAAAGATTGGCTAAGAATGACAAGAATACATGAACAAATGTATCTAGAATTCAATAAACAAAATAAAAATTCAACACAAACTTAGAGCATAATGTGACAATTACTATGACTAAACATGACTCTAAGACAACATGGATTAAGTGATTTACACTTAGATTTTTGTGTTTTTTTTTTCTAATCAGTATTTTTGGAAGCAAATTTAGATCTAAAGGTTCAGCACAAGAATATTATGAATGAAAATTGATAGAACCTAAAATCAACACAAAAACAATATTCAAGAGTAAATCTACAAAATTTAAACCATAGAAATGCAAGAACAAGTGTAGATCTAAGATTTAATCGATTTATTTTTTTGAATCTACTCTAAACAGCACCAAACCACAAGACAATGGAGGATGTACATGGAGAATAAGATGAAGAACAAGGAATTAAAGGGAATTCACCGAACAAAAAGATAGAGGAAGCAAAAGAACATCACCTCGATGAAGATGCTCTTGATACCACATGATGTAAGCTCCATTGGAGCTTGTAGGCCTAGGATCTTCTTCATCAATGGATTCCTTTGCTTCTTGGAAGATTAATGGCAGTGGAATGGAGAAGGAAGAGAGAGAGGTGGCGCCACTTCAAGGAGAAGATGAATCTAGAAGAAGCTCACCTCCATAGGAGGTCATGGATAAGAGCTTGGAGGAAGAAGGAGATGAATGAAGGGAGAAGGAGAGAAGAGCACGAAATTTTGTGCTCTAAGAGAACTCTGAAATCTGAAGTTTAATTTTCAAATGATCAAAGTTGAAAAAAATGCACACACATGACCTCTATTTATAGACTAAGTGTCACACAAAATTGGAGGGAAATTTGAATTTCAATTCAAATTTCCCTTGAATTTGAAATTGAATTTGTGGAGCCAAACTTTGGAGCCAAAATTTCACTAATTATGGTTAGTGAATTTTAGTTATGGTTCAGCCCACTAATCCAAGATCAATTCCAAGATTCTCCACTAAGTGTGCTTAGGTGTCATGAGGCATGTAAAGCATGAAGGACATGCACAAAGTGTGACTATATGATGTGACAATGGGGTGTAGTAAGCAAATGCTCACCTCCCTGTCTAAAATATAATTAGATTGGGCTTCTACCAATTCAATTAAATTTATTTCCAACCACACACATCAAATATACACTTAGTGCATGTGAAATTACAAAACTACCCCTAATACAAAAACTAGTCTAGGTGCCCTAAAATACAAGGGCTAAAAAATCCTATATTTCTAGGGTACCCTACCTGCAATATGGAGCCCTATATACAAGGACCAAATATAATGACATCCTAGTCTAATGTGTACTAAGATAATTGGACCCAACCTTGGCCCATGGGCTCAGAAATCTACCCTGAGGTTCATGAGAATCCTAGGACCTTCTTCAGCAGCTCTAGCCCAATCCTCTTGGAGCCTCTTGCTCATGGCTCTAGTGACTGGTCCCTTCCTAGGGAGGATTGCATCAATGGTCATTTAGAAACGAAACGCTAACATCCAAAATCTCATTTGTGGTTATGAGAAAATTTTATCACCATACTTTCCTTCTTTAATACACGTATTATTTTTCTTCAAAAAATTGTATGTTGCCTTGATCGGTTGAGGTTTACTTATATGCTAAAGCATGTTCACATTTTAGTAAAAGAACAACGAGACTATTTTAGTCTCACAAATCATGAAGAACTACGTAGGTCTGAGTTCCTCATTACAATTGAGGATACGTAGGAGCAAAAGCCCTGCTTTTGTCGACCACCCCACACACCTTTTACTATCGTGACTTGTGAGTCCGGTGGCACACAGAGGCGCCCTATACGGTAATCCACACACACCTTCTGCTATCATGACTCGAGGGTCCAGTAGCATGCGGAGATACCTTATGGTTATCCGCTCCTTTCATCAACTAGAGGCAAGCGAGCCCGTTGACATGCAGAGACCAATGTGGTCATTTGCACCCTTCCTGGAGATGTCAGTGTCTTCTGGCCGAGACCACAAAAAAGTGTCACCTTTGCGATCGTGACTCGAGGGTCTGGTAGTATACGGAGATACCTTATGGTTATCCGCACCTTTCATCAACTAGATGCAAGCGAGCCCGTTGACACACAGAGACCAATGTGGTCATCTGCACCCTTCCCGAAGATGTCAGTGTCTTTCGGCCGAGACCGCAAAAAAGTATCACCTTTGCTATCATGAATTGAGGGTCCGGTAGCATGCGGAGATACCTTATGGTTATCCTCACCTTTTGTAAACTAGAGGCAAGCGAGCCTATTGACACACAGAAACCAATGTGGTCATCTGCACCCTTCTTGGAGATGTCAGTGTCTTCTGGCCGAGACTGCGAAAAACTCACACCTTTGCTATCGTGACTTGAGGGTCTGGTAGCATGCGGAGATACCTTATGGTTGTCCGTACACACAAATCTTCTATCGTGACTCGAGGGTCCGATAGCATATGGAGATACCTCATGGTTATCTGCACCTTCGTCATCCAGAGACAGCAAGTCTGATGACACGTGGAGACAACATATGGCCACTCAAACCCTTCCTATCCAAAGACTATCGAAGTCCCTTTTATCATCTAGAGACGAACAAGTCTGATGATATTTGGGGTGATGATGGTCATCCGCTTCTAATCATTCTAAAGATTTTTGCAGATTTACCTTTGTCATCTAGAGACGATCAAGTCCAATGACAATCAAGTTCAATAGCATGCGGAGACGTCATGGCTATCCAATTTTATCACGTTCAAGGCACTGAGGTTTTTACTGATGCTCCTAATGCCTTATCTGCTCTTTCTGATTGACAGGTTTCGCTGGTTGAGCTATTGGTCAGTCGGGTGAGGCTCAACTCGAATGAAATTAGTGTCTTATCTTTACTTTCCTTTTATCTCCAATAAAAGATAAGTAAAGAGGGGCAACTGTCATACTCTAATTTCATCCGAGGACAATTGTTGTCAGTGTGTGGACCTTGGTTGATCACTTTGACACGCTTAACACCCATCGCCACGTAATCCGTAAAGTTTTGCGATGTTACGAAAATAAGATCAGCCAAAAACACAAAAATGAGGCTGCACCTATCAAACTTGGGGGTGTAACTAGCATTGGGACCATCTAGAACATTCTAGAGGGGTGCACTCATCAAATTGGGGGTGCAGGAAACTTCATCCAGAACATTCTAGAAGGGGGTGAACTTATCAAATTGGGGGTGCACTAAGGAAACTTTCTAAGGAAGCCTCTAGAGAGGGGGGTGAATTTATCAATTGGAGGGTGCGCTCAGGAAAACTTCATCACTAAGCAACCTGTAGGGGGTGCACTCATCAAATTGGGGGTGCACTCAGGAAACTTCCTAAGGAAGCCTCTAGAGAGGGAGTGAACTTATCAATTGGGGAGTGCGCTCAGAAATCTTCCTCAAGAAGCCTCTGGGTGGCAACCACCTCCCTTTAGGGGCCATCAATTTTCTTGCACTGTGTTTCACTTAAAATTAGTGAGAGAAAGAGAAAGAAGGAAAAAATCCAAGTCGAGGTGCTTCCGTAACGCTTCCGAGACATTTCCATGGAAGTTCTTCGTTCATTCTTCATTGTTCTTCGGTCTTCAATCGGTAAGTTCTCAAATTCAAAACTTTCAATTCATTCTATGCACCCTCAGTGGTCCATTCTTGTTTTGTATGTTTTCATTTTCATTCCGCTTACTTTCGGTATCTTTTTTTTCCATTTTTGACGAGCTTTAACCGTTTATTTAAGCCATTATCTAGTTTAATAATTGATAGAATGAATTTGAACCGATCATTTGTGTTGTAATCTCGTTTAATCGCTGTTAAAACAAAATCCAACCGGTCGTTCGTGTTGTAGCATCGGTTTAATAAAAAAAAGGCAAAATAACAATAAAGTAATCAAAATATCTCTGAAGAAAATAATAATAAAATAATAAAAAAAATCAATCGGACATTTTACTTTGAAAGTTTCCTTTAAATGAGTTGATAATAACCCAGTGAAAACGAAGGCTAAAATCAAGTCACAAACCAAGCTCTGTCTGCAAAAATCACTTGAAGCCATTTTAAGGTCCAACACCTTAAATGGTCACGAAGAACAACGTAGGTCTGATTTCCTCATAGCAATTGAGGATACATATGAACAAAAGCCCCACTTTTGTCGACCATCCTAAGAGATCGTTAATGGTCCAACGCCTTGACGTTTCTCTCATTTTCAAAAATCAAAAGATCGTTTAAAGGTCCAACGCCTTAAAGGACTTTTGTTCGGTTAAAATCGATCTTGTGGAAAAAGATCAAAACAACTTAACCAACATTTAGTTCTCAAAGAACTACGTAGGTCTGATTTCCTCATCGTAATTGAGGGATACGTAGGAGCAATAGCACCGCTTTTGTCGACCCCAAAAGATAAAAAAAAACATAAAAAAAAGGAAAATAAGATAAAATTGAAGTCATAGTTTTGCACTTTTAGTTAAAGGTTGTTGTCCCTTGTGACGGACGTGTGGGGTGCCAATACCTTCTCCGTGCATAAAAACAACTCCCGAACCTTTCATACTTGAAGTTTGTAGGCCCACATTTGGTTTTTCTAACGTTTTCCTCAAATAAATGTTGGTGGCGACTCCACGCATTTTCCTTCTTTGGAAGATGCGCCCGTGAGTCTCGCATCACCCTCCCTCCGAAGGGTAGGTTGCGACAAGTAGTATGTGGTGCTAAGCTTGATTACAGCTTCTTCTAATTTTGTAGTGCGTTCTCTCATGAATTTGGCTTCCCTAACTACTTCCTCCATACAGTAAGAGGTATGGTGATTACCTCCACACTCTTCACATGGGGGAATTGGTTGTTTTGGTGATATCAACGGATGAAGTTGTTTTACTATGCTTTTGGTTATGTTCTCCATCATACCCTCTCTTATTGTTTTCATTTGTGTTTGTTGTTTGATGGATTCATCTTCAGTGTCTTCTTTGGGGATGTCCTTTGGAGAGATGCAGTTGCAATCACGACCTCATTCACTAGCTACTACATCTTTTATAATCTTCTTTACGTTCATCATGGTTCCGTTATTGACATACTATCCTCCTGCTGAAGTGTTTATCATTATTCTATATTCATCAATTGTTCCTTTTATAAAATAAAGATTTGGGTGTAATTGGAGTAACTGTGGCAAGGACAACTCCTAAGTAAAAGCTTTATACCTCTCCCATATATCAAAGAAACACTCAGATGCTATTTGTCGAAAGCCAGTTATCCTTTCCTTGATAGCTTCAATTTTTTATTCTGGAAAAAAATGTTTGAAGAACTCATCTTTGATTTGCTCCCGTGAGTTTGGACTATGGTGTGGTTGAGAATTGAGGCATTCGAGTGCACTTCCAACTAATGAAAAGGGAAAAAATAGCATCTTGATGCGACTGTCTTCGATTCTGGATATTCTTACCATTGTGCATATTTGTTACAATCACGTAAGGTGGGTATGCGGTTCTTTAGTGTTGGATCCCGTAAATTGAGTGTTATGGAAAGTATTAATGATTCCGCTACAAAGATTTGGTTGATGCTCTCCTGTGTCTGGTGCACGACTTGGTTCATATATATCTATGTCTTGGGGGCTTCTAATTTGGCCATGGTTGGATCTTTGGCCATTTTTATAATTATGAGCCATACTAAGGAAAGAAATATTTATTATTTCTTTCTAACGAAGGGGTAAATGGTATTTTTGGACAATAACAAATAATACCAAAATAGAAAATATATATAAAGAATAAAGTATTTAGCCTAAAAAAAGTCAAATATATATTTTTTTAATTAAAACGAGTAAGTATAAATATTTTTATAGAATATAATGTAAGAGATAAGAGGTCACATTAAACTATTATAAATAGGATTTTTTTTCGAAAATCAATAGGAGGGATTATAAATATATTTTCCGAGAATTTAAATATTTAAAATTGGAAGAGAATTTTTTTCTGAAATATTAAAGATAAAAATACGAAAATAAATCTAAAAGGGTAAAATATATATCTATACTAAAAACTGAAATATATAATTATTTATTTTCAAAAATTTTATCCAAAAAGGAAACTAAAATTTAATGTTCAAAATTGAAGATAAAATAAAAACTGAAATGATAAATTCTAAAAGTAAGAAAATCTAATTGTTGGAATTCTAAAAGATAAATTCAAGATATAATTGTATGATCTAATTAGAAGATGGAATTATATCTTTATCTATATGTATATTTCGAGATTTTTAATTTAAAAAGGGAAATAAAGTCAAATTTTGAATATTAAAAAAATAAATTGAAATGATAAATCAATTAAATCTAATAAGATAATATAAATAACAACCTAACAAATAAAATCTAGATAGATAATAATTATGATAATTTCCTAACAAATTTAAAGTAACTACCTAATCTACAAATATAATTTCCTAAAAGATAATATAAAATAAAATCAAAATATTTTAATTTGAATTTCAAATAACTATTCTCCGACAATGGTGCCAAAAACTTATTAACCTTTTAATTATACTTGGATATTTATGTCAGCCAAGCGTAACCGAATCCCAATTGTCGTATTGAACTGAAGCTTAGGTTGTCTCCCCATAGGGAATAATGCAAGGATGATATTCAAATTAAAACCTTTCAGATAAAGATATTTTTGTGCGTTTATATTTTAAACTACCTGAAACTAAAACTAATCAAAACAGAAAATAAAAGATATATTTTTCTAGAGAGTTTAATGTGCTGAAAAATTAATAATAGAAATTAAAAGAAAAGGTAAGAAGTTACTTGCTGACGCGATAATAATTGTAGATGGAAACAATAGCATTAAGATGCTAAGATTGTACTCGGAATCCCCCTATTTGCTACAATTCCTCACGCTTTTACGTCGTTATATCATTTATTTCCAATTCACTAATGTATTGTATCCCTAATCCCTTAGGTGATAGACCCTAAATCACTTGACTTGATTCACAATCTCTTGGAAAACCAACACTAGCAGTCAACATTATCGGTTGGGAATTATCAAGGCTTAAGCAAGATTATTCTATCCCTAGAGATAACCCCCATTAAGTACTCGATTCGGTTTCGATTTCAATGAAACTCGTCAAAGTGCACATCAATTCCTAGAATCATTTATGAAGTGAACATGCTCACAAAGAATTAAGTATAGAAGGTGAATAATGAACTCAAACAATATATTAATGATAGAAAATTACATCAAATAGGGTTTAATCCTTTCCTCTCCTAACTAAGAAACAAACTAGCCACTCATGAAATACAATATGAAAGAAGACAAGAGGGTTTTTCAATGAAGGGTGGTGTGTAAAGGTTGCATCTTTTGTTGTTGCCTATGCCTCTCTATTTATAGAATCATAGATGGGTTTAGTAAAGGCAAATAATCTCGTTAATTTATAAAATAATATAATCTATACAAGAAAATTATCTCTTCAGCTGATATAATTTGTCTTGATTGTTGCAATTATCTTCCAAGTGATTTTCTTCATTTATCTTTGAGCTATATATTGATAATTATTTTTCTTTTGAATTAATTTCGTTTCCGAACAAACTGTTTGGTGTGCTCCTCGCGTAAGCGAGACGACTTCTATAAAATTTCATCTTCTCCCCTATTTGAGCTGGCTTGAGTGGCCTATACCTCGCTTGACTGAGGCTACCTTGTAAAATTGCCTTATTTCTCTGTAAAAACTCACAAAATCATTTTAAAAACTTCTAAAATCGTAATTCCTATCTAAAATCTATTAAAAACTGAAAACATAACGAATTTGATTCAAAACCAGGCCTAAAGTATATTGAAGTATCAGATAAACATCTAAAATTGTATATGAAAATGTGATAATTTTGACAACTAGTAGCAAACAAGGAAGAAAGCTAAAAAATATAAGGTAGAAGTAAAGATTCTAAGCAAAGAGGAGAGAACCAAGAATTGTGACCAAGAAGTTGAAGAGTAGGGCAACTCAAACTAATCGTGCCATTTTTGACAACTCATGAACTCCACCATCTTTGGGATCAAGCTCAAGTGATATGTCTTCAAGTGAATTTTTTTATTTCACAACAAGAATCACATTCACACTCTATGCCAAGGCAACATCCATCCCCATCTCCACTACACTTGGATAGATTCTTGTTAGACACTGCACGATCCATCATTGGATGACCCACACATCTCTTAAGGTTTTGATGAAAACAAAGATATAAATTTATGTTAACCACTTTGTTGCATGTAAGTGAACAGTATTGATGACTACCAGCAACAACAAGAGAGACCTATCCATTACTAGAGAACTCATCTTTTGGAAGCATGAAGTACTTGTCTAGTCCATCCAAACAGCAAGTGGAATAAGCGCTTTATTTGAATTATCAATATATTCCAATTTATATGATTCTATTTAAAAGGAACATATCTATGAATCTATCTTTTGTTTCCACTAATATTTTTAACGGTCATATTTAGTTATTAATGACGGATTTGGAAAGTTCTGATCCCATCAGACAGAAACACACAATATTCGCTTAATTCGGGAAACAAGATCAATCTGTACAACAATCATAACATTAAATTCTGAAGATACTCTAAAAAATTGCGAGTGTCTCTCTGCCTATAAATATGACATAAAAGATTCAGGAACAATGACAAATGCACATAGAAAGACAAGGGTCGTGTGTCAAGAAACGAGAGAACAAAAAGGCAATTTGTTAAGAAACACACTAGGCTTAAGAGAGTCCATCGTTTGTAGTAAAGAAAGTATTAGTGAGAGATTAGAATCTTATTTTAAATCTACCCTTTGAGTGTTGAAAATAATCTCTGACTCTATATCAAACTTCTATTTGTGAAAGCTAGGAGTGGCTTAGTGATAAAAAAATATACTTGGGTGTTCTTAGATTTTGGAGGAATATAAGGGGTGTGCCAAAAGTGGCCTTGAGAATAATTCTAAGCCAGAAGTGGCGGGAAAGATACTTGATGTAATAAGGTTAGATCAGTGGAATCTTAGTCACTAGATGAGGGTTTGAATAAACTTGTTAATTTTATCATCTTCCATTTCAAAAAGGTTTTGTATTTTTACTAACATACTATTCAACCCCCTTCCAGTGTGATTTGTTGTATTTCAATTTCCATGTCATCAGAAGCAGAAGGTTCCTTTGTTTGATAAGGAAATATTTCTTGTCATCTTTCTCACTAAAAAGGAGCAATATGATGATAGCGCACTCAAAACTTCAATCATTCCTGCACCCATCCAACTTCATGAAGTTGTTTCTACAGCTTAGTAGACAAGGTATGACTAGGAGCACTCACCTTCTAAAGCCTATAAGGCTCGATAAAGTAGAGGCTAGATGATAACTACAAGCCTACACTGAACAACAAAGGTTGGAGAGTGAGCAGTATAAGAAGTCCATCCAATTTGCTATTGATACTTGTCATACCCTAATTTCGTCTGGGGATTATTACCTGATGACATGCAACCTTTGATTGGCCGCTTCGAGATACTTGGCACCCTTTGTTGCACAATATGTGAAGTCCCGAGACGCACCAGTAATCAAAAGAAAGCATGGTTACGCAATCCGTGAAATTCCATAATGCAACGGAAACCAAAAGGAAGTATTGTTACGCAATTCGTGAGTTTCTGTAACTTCTTCGAAAGCTAAAAAAGAGTAAATACATGATCCGTAAGGATCCGTAACCTTACGGAAAGAAAATACGTATTGTTACAAAATTTGTAAAGTTTCGTAACGTTACGGAAACAGAGTCACCAAAAAAGGTAAAGGGGGGTGCATTTAGTAAAAATGAGGGTTTAAATAGCAATCAGGCCTACTTGGGCCTTCCAGATTCTTCCTCCAGAAGGCGGTTGCTTCTGGAGGAAGCAACCTGGCTCGCCTGGGCAAGCTGGGTGGCAAGCTCCTCCCCTATTTTGCTATAAATAGGGGGAGGAGTGAAGAGGAAAGGGGTTCAGCCTTCTTGGCACTTCGTATTCTCTTGAAATTGCTGAGGAAAATTGTTTCCGTGAAGAAAATCCAAGTCGAAGCGCTTCCGAAACGTTTCCGTAACGTTTCCGTGGGTAATTACGTGAAGATTTCCAACCGTTCTCCGACATTCATCGTTCGTTCTTCATTTTCTTCAGTCTTCAACTGGTAAGTACCCCAAACCGAGCTTTTCAATGCATTCTATGTACCCGTGGTGGTCCCCATTTGCTTCATGTACTTTTATTCTCGTTTTCATTCGCTTTCTGTACCCCCTTTTGACGTGCTTCAGTCATTTATTTAAGTAGTTTCTCGCCTAATCTAAAAATAAAATAAATTTCCATCAATCATTTGATTTGTAATATCCGTTAATTTCTGTTAAAATGAATTCCGACTATTCGGTCGTGCCGTAACCACGTTGGAAATAAAAAAAAGAGGTAAAATAATAATGTAATAATCAAAAAATATCTTTTAGTGAAATGAAGTGAAAAAAAATCAATTGGACATTTTTTTCTTTGGGATTTCTCATTCTTAATTGAATTGACTAATAACTAAAGTGAAACTAAGGCTAAAATCAATTCGCCAAGTCAAGCTCCTCCACAAAAAATCACTAAAAAAGGATTTGAAAGTTTATTACCTCAGTCTTTCTTACCAAGTTAATGGATCATTTTTAAGGCCCAACACCTTTAAATGATCACCTTTCAAGTAAAAAGAATCGCTTGATTCACCCTTAAGGAAGAACTACGTAGGTCTGATTTCCTCTTCGATAGAGGGTACGTAGGACCAAGAGCCCCGCTTTTGTCGACCTCAAAAATAAAAAGGAAATAAAAGTTAAGATAACACAATTTCACAATTCTAAAAAATAGGCTGTTGTCCTTTGAGACAAACGTGAGAGGTGCTAATACCTTCCTCTAAAGTAAATACAACTACCGAACTTAGAATTTTGGTTTCGACCGGTTTCCTTCGGTTTTTCTGATGTTTTCCACAAATAAACGTTGGTGGCGACTCCGCGCATCTTTCCTCCTTTGGAAAGCGCACCCATGAGCCTCGCCTTCGCTCGCCTGTAAAAGGGCATGTTGCGACAGTTGGCGACTCCACTGGGGACCTTTTTGTGAGTTAGGCCTATTCTAAGGAATTGTGGAATTGTGAAACCTAGTGTGTGCATTTATTGAACTGTGTAAAGTGTAATAACTGCTGTCTTTTGTCACATTTTTACACTAAGCACCCACGGGTTTGACTAAAAAGAGGGGCCCTATACCCGGGTTCATGGGAATTTAAGGAGTAGAGGTGAATCTATCATCATGCTAGGTCTCCGACTTGCTTGATCATAGTGAAACCTCGTCTAGAGCTTTCTCTCTTTATAATATGTTGTCGCTGGTATTCCATACCGCCACAATATTATTATCTTGAGTGATGACACCTCTAGAAAACAGCCATGTGAGTTATGAATTGTTGGGAGTAGTTATTAGAGACCCCTAGATATTGTCCTATAGGTTCCCAAATAGGGGCAAAGAGCAAACACGCTCCGTGCCATTTTTTTCTCATGCATTTTTTGGTAAATAGCACTAGTTTATAGTTTTGCTAGTGATATTTTGTTTCTTTAGAGTAATACGTATCTTTTTAATACTACGTTGAGACGCCATGATGCCTAAAACCTAGCATTAAAAAGATGGATCTTTGCAGTCTCGTATATGTGAATTACCCCTTTGTTTTGTTTTCTTTCCGTTTCATGCATACGCATTGCATCATTCATATCGGAGTCTTGATCCACCCTTTGTTTAGGTAAATGATGGGGACAAATCAAAACGGCAAAAGGTTTTATCAAGTCAAGGTTAAGGGTCTAGATGTCACCAGCCTTAAGGAATTGGGACGATTGATGGGACCATTCCAAAAGCAAGCCTTCCGCAAAGTGTACGAAAAGATTCTAGATTTGACCGTAGAGAAGGTATTTACGGAATCTGTCGTATCCCTCGCCCAATACTATGATCAGCCATTGAGGTGCTTCACGTTTAGGGACTTCCAAATGGTACCGACTGTTGAAGAGTTTGAGGAAATATTAGGATGCCCTCTTGGGGGAAGAAAACCGTATCTTTTCTCCGAGTTTCTTCCCTCCTTAAGTAAGATTGCAGCTGTGGTCGGAGATTCGGCAAAAGAGTTGGGTCGCATGAAGCAAACTCGGAACGGCGTAGTGGGCCTGCCGCGGAAATACTTGGAAGGCAAGGCAAGGGATATGGCAAGCCAAGAGAAGTGGGGCCCGTTTACAGATATACTAGCTTTGCTGATTTTTGGGGTTGTCCTCTTTCCGAACGTGGACGGTTTGGTGGACTTAGCCGCGATTGATGCTTTCCTTGCATATCACCATAGCAAGGAGAGTCCAGTGGTGTCCATCTTGGCGGACTTATTTGATACCTTTGACCGAAGGTGCGAGAAAAACAGCGCACGGATTGTCTGTTGCTTACCCGCTCTTTGTGTGGTTGGTTTCGCACCTATTCCAACAAGACGTAAGACACCCGTGTCCGCTTCAAAGTTATCGCTCGTGCATCGGAAAAAGAAGAGTCGATTGGGACCAACACTTGGCTGGGATAGGAGGCAGCGCAATCAATTGGTTTCCTCGATGGAGGGAAGGCAAGGAGGGAGTTCTTTTCTCGTGTGGGGACTACCCCAATGTTCCGTTGATAGGGACGAGGGGTTGTATTAACTATAATCCCGCACTTGCCATAAGACAGTTAGGGTACCCCATGAGGGGAGCGCCAACAGAAGAGAGTCTCTCGCCTTTCCTTGTGAGAGATTTAGGCACGCAAAGTCTCAAGGTTATACAAAGAATCCACAGGGCGTGGAGAAGTCCGTTAAGGAAGGACAAGGAGCTTAGGGGCATCCATAATGGCGTCATCAGTGGTTATCATGGAAGGCTAAGAGTTCATACGCGAGGGTTAGATTGGCTCTCCAAGTTGAAAGTTATCAATGAGGAGAACTTCGAAGCTCCGGAGGAAGATGAAGAAGTCCAAGCTCTAAAATTAGAGCTAGGGAAGGCAAGACTCGCCAAAGAAAAGTTCAAGTTAGTCGCTACACACATCCGGAAAGAGTGCACCGAGTTACGAGAGGAAAACGTGGCCACAGCAAGAGCCCTTGAACAAGAAACCAAAAGAGCCCGCAAGAAGGAACATGGCCGAGATAAATTCCGAGGAGCTTTGTGGGGTAGCAACAATGAGCTTTAGCTCCGGAGAGCGGAAAGAGACCAGTCACGGGTGCATGGCATGATCTTAAAGGAAGAGTTAGCTGCTTGCGCAAGAGCCAAGAGGAGTTTGGCTCAACACTTGGAAGCCACAGAGCAAAGCATGCTAGCTATCATAGGGCAGTACAAGGAAGAGTTAAACCAGTCTATGACCCATGAACAAAAGCTAGTAGAGGATTTTGCACAAGCGTACGCCAAAAAGGAAGCAAGAGGGAGGGTGATTGATGCATTGCATCAAGAAGCGACTATGTGGATGGATAGGTTTGCCTTGACCTTGAATGGAAGTCAAGACCTCCCGCGACTACTAGCCAAAGCAAAGGCCATCTCTGGTGTGTGTACAACCCCCGAGGAGATTCACGGGCTAATCAAGTACTGTCAACACATGATAGATTTGATGGCCCACATAATTAGAAACCGTTAGCTTCTATTGTAACACTTTTGTATAATCTTGGCTAGATGAAAGCTTTGTTTTTTTTATAAAACGAGAAGTTATGAACTCATCACGTTATCTAAAAACCCTGAGGTGGATCCAAGTGCTCCAATCATTCATTTGCATATTCATGTTTTGGTGGCATAATCACCGTTGTTTGTTTCTTTAGGAAATTCAGCATAACTAAGAAAGCACAAAGGCACCCCTATAACACTCGATCCAGAAAAATGTATAATGAAGAGGGCGTGCAAGAACAGATGAAGGCCGACCTATCGGCCTTAAAAGATCAAATGGCTTCGATCACGGAGGCCATGCTAAAACTCCAGAAAACTATAGAGGATAATGCCATGGCGACCGCCTCCAATACAGCTAGGGAAGCGGAGCCGGTGCTACAACCCGCAATAAACTTGGGCCGAGATAGGAACACGACAGTGTTCGGTCGGAGGTATAGTCCGCAAGCTTACCCTTATGGCTTGCCTCCGGACTTCACTCCCCGTGCCGTTCCCGAAGGTTTGAGCCAAGCCCCTACCTTCGAGGGGCAACTCCCACCTTATGCCGACTATCCCCTGCAAGAAGATGATGAAGGAGATACCCATCTAGGCCCTCTGCTTCACCTCAAAGATCCAGCCCCCCATGAATTACCCCAACCAAACATAGTCTGCCATGTCCCGTCTTCACCCGCTTCTATAAAAGAATCCGTTCCCTTCACGGGAGATAAGGGAAAGATTGATTCGCTTAAAGAGAGGCTTAAAGCGGTAGAGGGCCTCGGCAATTACCTGTTCTCGGATTTAGCGGACCTATGTCTCGTGCCTGACATCGTCATCCCTCCCAAGTTCAAAGTACCGGATTTTGATAAGTACAAAGGGACGACATGTCCAAAAGGGCATCTTCGGATGTATTGTCGAAAGATGGGGGCATATTCTGCGGACGAAAAGCTGTTGGTGCATTTCTTTCTAGACAGCTTGGCCGGAGCGGCAGTGGCATGGTATACCAATCTGGAAGCTTCCCAGATCCGGTCGTGGAAAGACTTGGCAACTGCCTTCATTAGGCAGTACCAATACAATACGGATATGGCTCCCGATCGGAACCAGCTTCAGAGTATGACCAAGCGAGAACATGAGTCCATTAAAAAATATGCCCAAAGGTGGAGAGATCTTGCAGCCCAAGTCGTCCCGCCCATGACGGAGAGAGAGATGATCACAATTATGGTAGATACATTGCCCACGTTCTACTATGAAAAGCTGATAGGCTACATGCCAGCTAACTTTGCGGATCTCGTCTTCGCCGGAGAAAGAATTGAATCTAGACTAAGAAAAGGCAAGTTCGAATATGCCTCCAACATGGCACCCAACAACAATAGAAGAGCCCGAGTGGTGGGCGCGAGGAAAAACGAAGGAGATACCCACGCGGTCACCTCTGCCCCAACATGGATGAAAGCACCCCAAAATATCCAAAGCTCATACCAGCCTAACCCCTCGAACTATTCAATCCGAGCCGGGAGTTCCCTCCCGACTCAAGTGAAAGGACCATCCGCAGCAGAAAGAACGCCGACCCAACGCACAGCTCCAGCGACTCCCCGGCCAGACAATAATACAGCTCATGGCGCGAGCTATAATAATGCACGGCGCCCACCCCCGAAAGACGACTTCTCTCCTATTCCCATGGCATACTCCGAATTGTGGCCTTCATTATTGGAGAATCATTTGGCGGTGGCCATACCCGAGAAGGTCTTCCAGCCACCATACCCCAAGTGGTACGACCCGGATGCCATGTGCGTGTACCATAGTGGAGCTCCCGGACACAACATTGACTCCTGCATCCCATTCAAGTGTAAGGTGCAGCACCTAATTAATGCCGGCTGGCTGTCATTCCAAGAGGAGGGCCCCAATGTTAAAACCAACCCACTGGCCAGTCATAGAGGGGCTAGCATAAACGCCATCGAAGAGGATGGGCCATCACGGCAAAGAGATTAGGAGAGGTGGCTATGTTTAGACGCTTCATCTACCAACCGCTGCAAGCGGCGTGCATGGTCTCCCGTGGCGGAGACGAAAGGGACGAATGTTTGTTTCACCTCGGGGAGTCACACGACATGGAAACCTGTCCCGCGGTGGAAGAATTGTTTCAACGGCTCATGGACTGGGGGCAGCTTGAAGTGTCCAAAGGAGGGGGGGAAGAACCACAGATTTGCATGAAGTCGGAAGAAAATAAGGTTCCCCCAACCCCCCAAAGCCCTAGTAATATGTTTTACTAGGAAAGGGACCGGCTCCATGCCCATATACTCCCGGACAGCGCCCAAGCCAACGTCGTTTGCATATCAAAGCAATAAGGCCGTTTCGTGGAAGTATACCCCTCCCACATTTGGAGAAAGAGTTGCAACCGAAGTTGACTCCCTGCCAGCCAAGGTGACCAACATCATCGGCCTTAGTGGCGTAACCCGCAGTGGCCGGGTGTTCGCTTCCCCTCACTCGGCGGAGTTGCCCTCCAAGGGGAAAGCGCCCATGGTCCAAGAGCCCACAGACGTAGCCACCCCTCAAAAGAAGTGGATCCTCCGGTGGTAAAAGGGGCTGAAAAGAAAGAGGGTCTTCAAGGAAAGACGGTGACTTTGGAATAGGCTCATGAGTTCCTTTGCCTCATCCAACAAAGCGAGTTTAAGGTAGTCGAGCAACTGAATAAAACTCCAGCAAGGATCTCTTTGCTTGAACTGCTCATAAACTCCGAGCCTCATCGTGCGCTGTTGATAAAAGTCCTCAACGATGCCCATGTAGCACACGATATCTCAGTGGAGGGTTTTGAAGGCATCGTTAATCATATAACCACCAATAATTATATCGCGTTTGCGGAAGGAGAGATTCCCGTTGAGGGGAGAGGACACAACAAGGCTTTACATGTGTCGGTGAGATGTATGGACCATGTCGTCGCAAAGGTACTTATCGACAATGGATCGAGTTTAAATGTGATGCCGAAGACCACCTTGGAAAAGCTGCCTTTTATTGCGTCACGTTTAAAACCAAGCTCGATGGTGGTACGAGCCTTTGATGGTACTCGGCGGGAAGTGATGGGGGAAATCGACATTCCCATTCAGATAGGCCCCTACACTTGCAATCTGGTGTTTCAAGTGATGGACATAAATCCCGCCTATAGCTGCCTCTTGGGAAGACCTTGGATTCATGCGCTGGGAGTGGTCCCTTCAACGCTTCACCAGAAATTAAAGTTCGCAGTTGGTGGAATTTTAGTCATAGTGTCGGGTGAAGAGGATATGTTGGTGAGCTGCCCCTCTTCCGCACCATACGTTGAAACAATAGAAGAATCATTGGAAGCAGCTTTTCAATCCTTCGAGGTGGTGAGTTGCACCTCTGTGGAACCAAGTCCGTTGCTACCTTCTCTCTCCAACGTGGCCATAATGGTGGCACGGGTTATGCTCAAGCACGGATTTGAGCCCGGAATGGGTCTAGGCAAGGACGGCCTTGGGAATGCCGACGTAGTTGATATTAGGGGAAATCCGTACAAAAATGGATTGGGGTATGAACCCGGGATGCCGGGGAGGAGGAATGTGCCGTCAAGACTTCGGGCGGATAGGGCATGGCCCGGCCGTATTGGCCAGTGTTTCGCCAGTTCCGGAATGACGTCCGAGGAGGAGGTGGCCGCAGTAGGAGAGGAGTTCCCTCAAGACCCGCCAAATTTCGTGCAACCATGCCATCCCGATTCCCAAGTGGGGAACTGGCGCGTGATAAGCCAGTCGGAGGTCTATACTGCTGATTCAATGTAATTAGAGCCTATAGATTTCCTTTCTCTTTTGTTTTGTGAAACCTACCTTATTAAATAAACAAAGAGATCTTGTTTCATCTGTTCTTGCAATTCCACCTTTTCTCATATCATTTTGCATGTTTTGTTTCTTTTGTCTTGATTGGTATAGATATGAGGGTCGATTCTTTGAGGATCCTAACAACGAGGGTTTGACAATCGATTTCGATCGAGATGTAAGCCAAACGATAAACGAAGAAGAGGAAGAGGACGTCCTTTCACCAGAGTTGGAGACGTTGATCGCTCAGGAAGAACGTAAAATGAAGCCTCACCAAGAGGAAACCGAATTGGTAAACTTAGGGACCGGAGAGGAAAGGAAAGAAGTAAAAGTAGGAACCGGTATGACCGCACCTATCCGCCAAGGATTGATAACCCTTCTTGACGAATATCAAGACGTCTTTGCATGGTCATATCAAGACATGCCTGGTCTGGATTCCAACATTGTGCAGCATCAGTTGCCATTGAATCCTGGGTCTTCCCCGATTAAGCAAAAGCTACGAAGGATGAGACCCGAAATGTCTTTAAAAATTAAAGAAGAAGTAAGAAAGCAGTTTGATGCGGGTTTCTTAGCTGTAGCTCGGTACCCAGAGTGGGTGGCCAACATTGTCCCGGTCCCGAAAAAGGACGGCAAGGTTCGAATGTATATAGACTATCGGGACTTAAACCGAGCCAGTCCTAAAGACAATTTTCCCTTGCCACACATTGATATGTTGGTAGATAATACGGCCAAGTTCTCCCTTTTCTAGTTTATGGATGGTTTCTCGAGGTATAATCAAATAAAGATGGCACCCGAAGATGTAGAGAAGACCACTTTCGTCACCCTATGGGGAATGTTTTGCTATAAAGTGATGGCCTTCGAACTGAAAAATGCTGGGGCAACCTATCAGTGTGCCATGGTGGCGTTGTTCCATGACATGATGCATAAGGAGATAGAGGTCTACGTAGATGACATGATTGCCAAGTCTCGGACTGAGGACGTGCACCTCGTCAATCTGCGTAAGCTGTTTGGAAGGTTGCGGAAATACCAACTAAAGCTAAACCCAACCAAATGCACCTTCGGGGTAAAGTCGGGGAAGTTGCTGGGGTTTATCGTAAGTCAGAAAGGGATAGAGATAGATCCCGGGAAAGTGAAGGCCATTCTTGAAATTCCGGAACCACGCACGGAGAAGCAGGTTCGAGGTTTCTTGGGTAGGTTGAATTATATTGCGAGATTTATCTCGCAACTCACCCCTACATGTGAGCCCATTTTCAAGCTATTACGTAAGAACCAGACAGTTCTGTGGAACGGCGACTGCCAAGAGGCCTTCGAGAAGATCAAACAGAGCCTCGCGAACCCCCCGGTGCTCATGCAACCTATGACAGGGAGACCTCTTTTCCTATACATGACGGTGTTAGACGAGTCTATGGGGTGCGTGTTGGGTCAGCACGATGATTCTGGGAAAAAGGAACAAGCCATTTACTATCTAAGCAAGAAGTTTACCGCATGTGAGATGAATTACTCAATGCTGGAAAGGACGTGTTGTGCCCTGGTATGGGCGTCGCATCGGCTTAGGCAGTACATGCTCAGTCATACCACATGGCTTATTTCCAAAATGGATCCCGTGAAATACATCTTCGAAAAACCGGCTCTCACGGGACGAATCGCTAGGTGGCAGGTACTACTATCTGAATTCGATATTGTGTATGTCACCCAAAAGGCAATAAAGGGAAGCGCCTTGGCAGATTATTTGGCCCAGCAACCCCTCCAAGATTATCGGCCGATGCACCCTGCGTTCCCGGATGAAGACATCATGGCCCTGTTCGAAGAGAAGCGGACGCACGAGGACATAGACAAATGGATTGTTTGCTTTGATGGGGCAACTAATGCTTTGGGCCATGGAGTAGGGGCAGTCCTTGTATCCCCGGATGATCAGTGTGTTCCTTTCACGGCTAGGATAGGTTTTGATTGTACCAACAATGTGGCCGAGTATGAAGCATGCGCCCTCAGGGTTCAAGCGGCCATTGATTTTGACGTAAAACTACTTAAAGTATATGGAGACTCGGCTTTGGTGATACGCCAGTTAAAAGGAGAATGGGAAACTAGGGATCTATAGTTTTTCTTTCCACCACATACCTCGGGAAGAGAATCAAATGGCCGATGCGTTAGCCACCCTAGCATCCATGTTTCAACTTGCCCTACACCGGGATTTGTCGTACATCGAATTCAGATCTCAGGGCAGGCCAGTGTATTGTTGCACGATAGAGGAAGAGCGGGATGAGAAACCGTGGTACTTCGATATCAGACATTATGTTAAGAACAAAGAATACCCACCATGGATTTCTGACAATGACAAGAGGACGCTGAGGAGATTGGCTACTGGTTTCTTTGTAAGTGGTACCATCTTGTACAAACGAAACCACGACATGACCCTCCTACGATGCGTAGATGCCAAAGAGGCTAACTTCATGATTGAGGAGATCCACGAGGGTTCATTTGGGACACATGCCAATGGGCATGCTATGGCCAGGAAGATCCTTAGGGCCGGTTATTACTGGCTCACCATGGAGAGCAATTTCTGCGCCCATGTAAGGAAGTGTCATAAATGTCAGGCATACGCGGACAATGTCAATGTTCCGCCACATCCTCTGAATGTTATGTCCGCCCCTTGGCCTTTTTCCATGTGGGGGATAGATGTCATTGGGGCCATCGAACCCAAAGCTTCAAATGGTCACCGCTTCATTCTTGTGGCGATAGATTACTTCACCAAATGGGTCGAAGCGGCTTCTTATACTAATGTGACGAGAAGTGTGGTGGTCAAATTCATAAAGAGAGAGCTGATTTGTCGATACGGACTCCCTAGGAAGATCATTACTGACAATGGCACCAATCTGAACAACAAAATGATGCAAGAAATGTGCGAGGATTTGAAGATCCAGCATCATAACTCCACCCCTTATCGACCAAAGATGAATGGGGCTGTAGAGGCTGCAAATAAGAATATTAAGAAAATTGTTCAGAAGATGACGGTGTCATACAAAGATTGGCATGAGATGTTGCCTTTCGCCCTGCATGGATATAGAACCTCGGTACGAACTTCTACTGGGGCAACGCCGTATTCCTTGGTTTATGGGATGGAAGCAGTACTCCCATTTGAGGTAGAGGTTCCTTCTCAGAGGATAATAGCGGAATCAGGCCTAGAAGAGTCTCAATGGGCTCAAGCACGCTACGACCAACTAAACCTTATTGAAGGTAAGCGTTTGACGGCCATGAGCCATTGGCGTCTGTATCAACGAAGGATAAAGAACGCGTTCAACAAGAAGGTACGCCCGCGCAAGTTCAACGAGGGGGACCTTGTGCTGAAGAAGATGTCCCACGCTGTTAAGGATAATCGAGGCAAGTGGGACCCGAATTATGAAGGACCTTTCGTTGTGAGAAGAGCTTTTTCTGGGGGTGCTCTGATACTCACCAACATGGGTGGCGAGGAGCTACCCTCGCCCATGAACTCCGATGTCGTTAAGCGATATTACGCTTGAAGTCTGGGGCAATCGAGGGGACCGTTGCATGTTCTTGTATTTCTGAGTTTTTCTCGTTCTTCTTGGTTTCCTCTAGGGATTACCATTCACTGTATTTGTCTTGTTTCTTTAAAAAGAGAAGATGGGTGAGGCTTCAGTCCTCACTTTGGTTTTAAACCTTGTGTTAGTTTTTAATAACCTGAGCCCTCTTCGCACGGTTCATAGGGTGCCCCGAACGCTTAAGTAAAACTGAACCTAACCAACCTTCACTAAGAAAATCATCGCATTAGAAACATTCATGCATGCACATACACATGCATATCTTGTGGTAACAGGGGCAGAATCGTCTTAGGCCACGGTCAGAAGTCGAGACAAGTCGACGGCAGAAATCAACCAAGGTAAGACGATGACTCGGTCACGATTGGCCGCACATTGTTTGTTTCCTGCTTGCAGGTACTTAGGGACGGATGCAAATGGGGGATAGGGTCACGACCGACTGATCGTCGTCCCTCCCCGGCGCTGGGCAAGCAGAGAATGTTGCTGCAAGGCTGCCCAGTATCCTTTGAATTCATAGTATTTATTACTGTTGTTTGTTTTAAATAAGTAATCGACGCCTGATTCTAACTTAAGTGGGTTCGAGTAGGCAAACGCTAACCCGTAAGGGGGGAGGCATGGTTAATGTTTCCCCTAAAAAAAATAAAAAAATATTTTGGCAGGTTAGCTCGCCTGGGCGAGCAACCCCTGCACCAGATTATAAAAAACGAGGGAGGGGGACGTTTTTTACACCCAAAAACTTCCCTCCCCCTCATTCAAAAGAGAGAACTCACGAGGCTTACGTTTTTTGCTCCCCTAAGCCACTTTTGGTTGCATTTTGCTTTCATTTTTGGTGTTCCTACTCACTCCGGCAAGTAAGTATTCAATCCTTGAGTTTTTTAGCTTTCCATTGGTGTATTTTCTTCATCTTTTGGTGCTCTGAATTGGAGAATGTGCTCAAACTTGTGGGGCAGTTTTGGTTTGTTTTCATGCTTGATTTGTTAAAGTTGAGGGGTTATAGGGGAAGGCCTTAGGCCTATGTTGTATTCTGAAGCAATGGGGCATGCCACATTGCCCCTGTTCTCTTGCAATTTATGTCTAAACATGCGCCCACCAAGTGCCCGGTGAAATGCCCCAATGACATATGAATGTGATTTTGTAAAATTGGGATTGTGGGACTGTTTTATATATATAGGGACAGCATAGGGGATTCAAAATGGGTGCCCAAATGCAATTCCAAGCTTAGGAACCCAAGCTCTTAGCTTCAATGCAAGGAAACATACTTATGGCTAAGAACCTAAATTTTGGTTTTGGAAGTAGAAAGGCATGAAAATTAGGACTTGCTTGTGAGAGTTTTTTACTCGAATTTGGCTGCCCCATGAGGGGTGCTTTGCACTTAGGTAGCGTGGAAAATACTTTTCAATGGTATGTAAATATGTGTGTAAATATAGATAGCATGGAAAACACCTTTCAAATGGTGTGTATATATGTGAACATATGGCATGAAATTCCTTGCAAAGTGTGAATGAGTATCTTCCTAAATGAATATTGAGGTCGCTTCCTAAATAAATGTATGATGCCATGGAATTCCCTTTTGAATGCAAGTATGTGCATGACGTAATTAGCTTTCTAATATGCATATAAATAAATGTGAGTGAAACAATGAAAGTCTTATGATATGTGTTTCACATATGTGTAGGTAGTTTGTGATAGCAAAATATTTAGGATGTGATTAGGTGTGAATTTTGACACGGTGCCTTGAGCGTGAGAATGTGTGTTCTTTTAAAAAATACATATATATGTATGGTAACTAGAATGTGTTGGATGTCCTTGTACATTGACATAAATAGTAGGATATTTTACACATACGCATGTGCATAAATGTGTTACATTAAAAGTGTGCATGAGTTCATTCTAAATCGGAGGGATTAGCATGTCATTTTTGTGTTAAGATAAGCTTATCTTGTAAAACTAACTTCCCAAAATGTTTGTCCTCGCAGGAAATGGCCCCAAGGAAGCTTGCCTCAAAGAGATCCAGGAAGGACAAAGCGACTGAAGGAACCAGTTTCGCTCCCGAGTATGACAGCCATCGTTTTAGAAGCGCTGAGCACCAGCAGTGCTTCGAGGCCATCAAAGGATGGTCATTCCTCCGGGAGAGACGCGTCCAGCTCAGGGACGACGAGTATACCGACTTCCAGGAAGAGATAGTTCACCGGCGGTGGGCATCGCTGGTTACCCCCATGGCCAAGTTCGACCCATACATAGTCCTGGAGTTTTATGCCAATGCTTGGCCTACAGAGGAGGGTGTGCGAGATATGCGATCTTGGGTAAGGGGTCAGTGGATCCCTTTTGATGCGGATGCCCTCAGCCAGTTCCTGGGATACCCTTTAGTGCTGGAGGAGGGCCAGGAGTGCGATTATGGCCAGAGGAGGAACCGAGCCGATGGGTTTGATGAGGAGGCCATCGCCTAGTTGCTGTGTATACCGGGGCAGGATTTTGCCCGGACTGCTGCTGGGAGATGGATGCGGATCATGCGCACCAACATGACTACACTGACCCAGATATGGATGACGTTGCTGCTCAGCAACATCCAGCCCAGCGACCATAATTCCGACCTCCCCCTGCCGAAGTGCCAGCTGGTGTACGCCATCCAGACACGGATGAGCATTCACGTGGCTCAGTTGATTGCTGATGCCATTTATCTATTTGTAGGTATGGCGCCTACCAGGCACCCTTTGGACCTGGATAAGTCCAATAGGGCCCTGGGATTTCCCGCATTGATCACAGGACTCTGCTAGTCGTTCGGAGTCCCCGTCGCGCCTCGCAAGGTGATTCGGCCACCCATCACCTGGCCTTTTATTGAGAAGTATTGCACGCAGAGACAGGCCCAGGGTGATGCACCACAGGCCGTAGACGCGCCGCCACCTCATCAGGCTGGTCCAGCTAGGTCATTTGATTCGGAGCAGTATTTACGGCATGTGGTTCGCCAACAGGCGGCCAACCACCCGGCTCACGTGCAGACCCATGACTGTCTTTACCAGCTGAGCCTCAGCCTGCAGAGCCAGGGTTTTACTTCTTTTCCATGCCCTACTTCAGATCAGTTCAGGGCAGAGGTCGCATGGCCCGGGGATTGGCCTGAGGCCCAGGCAGGGGAGGCACCCGCAGAGGCTCCCGGCGAGGTAGATAAGGCCCACGAGGACGAGGAGATGACCGATTTGCTTGATTTCTTAGGAGGGAGCGGAGCCACATGATTGGGAGATCCCTAGATCCGTATTCTTTTTTATATTATGTTTATGTTTCCTCTTTTTCCTATTATGTATCATTTTATTTTTGTTTAACTTAGGGACTAACGTTTGTTTCATTTTGATTAACTTTTGTTTTGTGCATACATGTCGTTTGAACTGTTACGTTAGTATTTACTTCGTTGTTGTCAATAGTGTTTGTTGAAGTTTCGGAATCACGTAGAATTTTTCATTTTTAGGAACGTCGTCCAAAATAAAAAAAATGAACCAAAATCATGATAAAAAGAAAGAAACGTTGTGCATAAATGTCTACGTATATAAAGAAAAAGAAAAATGTTTCTCATATATGAATGTAGAAGGAAAATGTGTATAAGGATTTTTGCGTGTGTAAATAATGTGTGAAAAAGAAATCTTTGTGTGTGTGAGCAACGAGTGTATATAAAGAAACTTTTGTATGAACCACAGGTGTGTAATGGGAAAAAACGAAAAAATCTTTGAACATAAATAGGGTTTGTATATAGATCGGGTGACGTAAAGAGAAAGAGTTCTAATGCGTGTACAGAGAAAGTTCGTCATGTATAAGAATATAGATGTATAAAGAAAAGTTTTCCTCATAAAGGGCCCTAGGTGTATAGTTTTGTGAATATAAAAATGAAACAAAAAGAAAAAAGAAAGAAAGACCTCGAAGGGCGGCATATTATAGTTAGGAAGCATAAATCATTCGTAGAGAGCAAACATATCTTCTGGAAACCAGGGACTGACGCTAAGAGTTTATTTTCCTGAATAACCGAGATAAGAATGGATGAATTCATTGAACTGATGAAAGAACATAATTTGGAAACGTTGGGTCTGTTTGTGTAAATTCCCAACCGTAGTATCACAATGCCATAAACGGGATGCTTGAGTGCCCACCTGGATGTGGCCATGACTAATTTTGCACGTTGTTTCCAAATCATCATTGTCGCGCGTGCCTTGTGGAATAATATGGAAGTTCAGCCCGAGACCGACACCTTGACACACGAATTTGTTTTGCCCCAGATATCAAGATCGGGCTCCCACGATAAAAGCCCCCATTGAGACACAACCTTAGACTATTTTGGACCTTGGCCTATCAAAAGAATCCTCATCCTTTCCCCCGAAGCAAAGGACAGCGGAATCTCCTCAAGGGAGAGTGAATAGAATGATAAAATCCGATTTCCCAAAGAAAGGAATGGAGAAGGAGAAGTGAAAAGATTGCCTAGTGTAATTCTCCATTCTCTACTTTTTTTTCTCTAAAATCCGATTACCCTTGGCATAAGTAAATTTTTTCTCTAAAATATGGTGCTCTTGTGAATGATTTATTTTTCTTTACAAAAAGCATGTTTGCCCTTTTTAAGTGAAAAAACCCGGTGAACCATTCGGTCCTGCCAACAAATCTTGTTCGGAGCCCCATGAATTGATTGTCGTTCATGCATCCTCCACCCACGAGTTTGGAGCCATGCGTAGTGATTGCTTAGTGAAATTCTACATTCTCTACCTTTTTTTTCGGAGCCCCATGAATTGATTGTCGTTCATGCATCCTCCACCCACGAGTTTGGAGCCATGCATAGTGATTGCTTAGTGCAATTCTCCGATCTCTACCTTTCTATCGGAGCCCCATGAATTGATTTGTTGTTCATGCATCCTCCACCCATGAGTTTGGAGCCATGCGTAGTGATTGCTTAGTGCAATTCTCCATACTCTACTTTTTTTCAGAGCCCCATGAATTGATTGTCGTTCATGCATCCTCCACCCACGAGTTTGGAGCCATGCGTAGTGATTGCTTAGTGCAATTCTCCATTCTCCACTTTTATTCGGAGCCCCATGAATTGATTTGTCGTTCATGCATCCTCCACCGACGACTTTGGAGCCATGCGTAGTGATTGCCTAGTGCAATTCTCCATTCTCTACTTTTTTTTAGAGACCCCTGAATTGATTGCCTAGCGCTGTTCATGTGTCCTTCACCGTCAAGTGCGGAGCCTCTGGTGACTGGGAAATGTGGTCTTTGTTGTTTTCCGGATCGGTTCCTTCGCCAAACATGTGCATATATGTATATTATGTTATCGGTGTTTGTTGTAGTTTGTGTTTGTTTTGTGTTGTGCAGAGAAAGAAGAAGAAGAGACGGAGGTCGTCGTGGACTAGTTGCGGAAAGGGCGAAGACGGATGAAATCAGTGTCTTATCTTTGCTTTCCTCTTATCTCCGATAAAAGGTAAGTAAAGAGGGGCAACTGTCATACCCTAATTTCGTCCGGGGATTATTACCTGATGACATGCAACCTTTGATTGCCCACTTCGAGATACTTGGCACCCTTTGTTGCACAATATGTGAAGTCCCGAGACGTGCCAGAAATCAAAAGAAAGCATGGTTACGCAATCTGTGAAATTCCATAATGCAACGGAAACCAAAAGGAAGTATTGTTACGCAATCCGTGAGTTTCCGTAACTTCTTCGAAAGCTAAAAAAGAGTAAATACATGATCCGTAAGGATCTGTAATCTTACGGAAAGAAAATAAGTATCGTTACGAAATTCAAAAAGTTTCATAACGTTACGGAAAAAGAATCACCAAAAAAGGTAAAGGGTGTGCATTTAGTAAAAAGAGGGTGTAAATAGCAATCTTCCAGATTCTTCCTCCAGACCCTATTTTGCTATAAATAGGGGGAGGAGTGAAGAGGAAAGGGGTTTAGCCTTCTTGGCACTTCGTATTCTCTTGAAATTGCTGAGGAAAATTGTTTCGGTGAAGAAAATCCAAGTCGAAGCGCTTCCGTAACGTTTCCGTGGGTAATTACGTGAAGATTTCCAACCGTTCTCCGACATTCATCGTTCGTTCTTCGTTTTCTTTAGTCTTCAACTGGTAAGTACCCCAAACCGAGCTTTTCAATTCATTCTATGTACCCGTGGTGGTCCCCATTTGCTTCATGTACTTTTATTCTCGTTTTCATTCGCTTTTCGTACCCCCTTTTGACGTGCTTCAGTCATTTATTTAATTCGTTTCTCGCCTAATCTAAAATTAAAATAAAATTCCATCAATCATTTGATTTGTAATATCCGTTAATTTATGTTAAAATGAATTTCGACCGTTCGGTCGTGCCGTAACCACGTTGGAAATCAAAAAAAGGTAAAATAATAATGTAATAATCAAAAAATATCTTTTAGTGAAATGAAGTGAAAAAAAATCAATTGGACATTTTTTCTTTGGGATTTCTCATTCTTAATTGAATGGACTAATAACTAAAGTGAAACTAAGGCTAAAATCAATTCGCCAAGTCAAGCTCCTCCACAAAAAATCACTAAAAAAGGATTTGAAAGTTTATTACCTCAGTCTTTCTTACCAAGTTAATGGATCATTTTTAAGGCCCAACACCTTTAAATGATCACCTTTCAAGTAAAAAGAATCGCTTGATTCACCCTTAAGGAAGAACTACGTAGGTCTGATTTCCTCTTCGATGGAGGGTACGTAGGACCAAGAGCCCCGCTTTTGTCGACCTCAAAAATAAAAAGGAAATAAAAGTTAAGATAACACAATTTCACAATTCTAAAAAATAGGCTGTTGTCCTTTGAGACAAACGTGAGAGGTGCTAATACCTTCCTCAAACGTAAATACAACTCCCGAACTTAGAATTTTCGTTTTGACAGGTTTCCTTCGGTTTTTCCGACGTTTTCCAAAAATAAAAGTTGGTGGCGACTCCACGCATCTTTCCTCCTTTGGAAAGCGCACCCGTGAGCCTCGCCTTCGCTCGCCCGCAAAAGGGCATGTTGCGACAATACTCAATTCTGTTAGACCTTGTGGCCTCAAAAACTTACGAAGGGGTGAATTAATTTTCCACTAACAAGATTTTTAACCCCATTCTAAAAGAGATAGGCTCAGAATGCAAAAGAAGCAGCAATCAATTTAATAATGTTCTTTAAACATGCAAGACACAATTGATTGCAACAAAATAAATAAGATAAGGGAAGAGAGAATGCAAACATAGTTTTATATTGGTTCAGTAAATTCCGTGCCTACGTCCAGTACTCGAGCAACTCACTTGAGATTTTCCACTCCCTTTGTAAAAACCCTTTACAAAGTCTGAACCACACAGGGACAACCCTTCCCTTGTGTTCAGCATTCCTTACAACTTAAGAGACCCTCGGTCCCTTAAACAATCTCTTTGAATGAGAAGAAAGAAAGAAGAATTCTCTCTTAAAGAGAAAGATATTACAATTGAAGATCAATCAAGATTCCTTATTGAATATGCACATTTTTTACCAATGAATCCTTTTTCAGAGGATATGACATTTCAGTTCAGAAAAACTCTCTGCCAATTTCATCCCAAGTCATACATATATATAGGCCTTTGATGGCCATTCAAAATCCAAATGATAAGATGTGACTATTGGCGATATTCCTTGAAAACCCTCTCTGGTAATTGATTACAGCATTAGTGTAATCGATTACACAGTTATTTTTCTTGAACAGTTGTGACTCTTCATTTAAAATTTGAATTCCCAATGTTCAGAGTCTCTGGTAATCGATTACATATGACGTGTAATCGATTACACACTTTCAAACCATTGGTAATCGATTACATGTACCTTGGATGACTTGAAACCTTTCATTTTGAGCAAGGCTTGATCTTGAAGAAATCTTGAATCAAGGCTTTGTTTGTTGAAACAATCTTGTATTAATCTTGAAGCAAATGAGCCTTGTTTGATTCTTCTTTTGACATCATCAAAATCATGTATACATACATTCACAAATTCGATAATCTATCTTAGATGTTGCTGCAAATTCTCCAATAGGCTCGATAGAATATGTTGGGTGTTGTCGTCCAATCACCACTAGCCATCTATCAGCAACCTAATCCAAGTGCTATACCTTTTATTGTTGCTCCTACTGAAGTTACACCAACATCAACACCATCAGTTCAGCCACCTCCACCATCCAATCAAGGGTGACAATGATGGCCAAATCATCATTTCTTTCATTGAACCCTTACTTTATTTTGTTGATGAGAAAAGGGGGAGAAGCAAAGAATTTTAATGTAACAAAAAGACTATTAATAATACGTGTGTGGTTTTGGGTGTTACATAATGTATTATTTTAATTTCTGTTATTATACATATAATATTTGCTCTGGAAATGCATAAAGGTTGGTGAACTCAGGGGAAGTTTTACAAACCTTTAGACATATATATATATATATATCTCTGTGTGTGTGTGTGTGTGTGTGTGTGTGTGTGTGTGTGTGTGTGCTCTAATATTGTTTTACTAGTAATACATTATCATAATCATGCATTATCCTTCTATTATATTATGATTATGTTTTATTTTGATCAACATTTACATGTGTTATCCACTTTTCTAAAAAGTTTTAAATGTTAGAAACTATCACATGCAAAACAATTTGCTGGCAAACACAAACAGGTAAGTAATCATAGAGAAACCCATTAATTAAGGACACATCTCTCACCCTAAAAGGACTCAGCATAATGGTTTTAATTGAATCATAGTCCATAGTCAAATCAACCACATACAATTACTCAAGAAGGACTAAATGCACATGTAGGTTGAGTTTAAATTTTCAGGGAGTTACATAAATCTCCAAACAAATCTCAAAGGTCCCATTAAGGGAATAAATACAACATAGATCCATGAGTATATATAAATCCTAAGATGGTCCTCATTGAGACAAAACATAAAAAGATCAATGATTGGATCTCATCCCTAAGTGACATGATCTAAAGAAATTATTATTTTTTTATCATGTCCATATCATCCATGAGTGACATGCTCCTCATAAGCTAAAGAAAATGCAAGGGTTAACTCATTTTAAAAGAAAACAACATATAATAGTGTCATACCCTAATTTCGTCCGGGGATTATTACTTGATGACATGCAATCTTTGGTTAGCCGCTTTGAGATACTTGGTGTCCTTTGTGCACAATAAATGAAGTCCCGAGACGTCTCAGAAATCTAAAGGAAGCAGGCTTGCGCGATCCGTGAAATTCCGTAATGTGGCGGAAGTCGAAAAGAGGTGTTTTTGCGCAATCCGTAAGTTTCTGTAACTTATTCGAAAGCTAAAAAAGAGTAAATACATAATTCGTAAGGGTTCGTAACCTTGCGGAAGAAAAAATAAGTATCGTTATGAAATTCGTAAAGTTTTGTAACATTACGGAAAAAGAATTTAAAAAAAAATAGAAAAGGGGGTGCATTTAGTAAAAAGGGGGGTGCAAATAGCAACCAGGCCCACTTGGGCCCTCCAGAAGATTCCTCCAGAAGGCTGTTGCTTCTGGAGGAAGCAACCTGGCTCGCCTGGGCGAGCTGGGCGGCAAGCTTCTCCCCTATTTTGCTATAAATAGGGGAAGAAGTGAAGAAGAAAAGGGTTCAGCCCCTTAGGCACTTCTCTCTCTTTCGAATTTGCTTAAGAAAATTGTTTCCGTGAAGAAAATCCAAGCCGAGGCGCTTCCGTAACGTTTCCGTGAGAAATTACGCGAAGATTCTCGACCGTTCTTCAAGATTCATTGTTCGTTCTTCATTTTCTTCAGTCTTCAACGGGTAAGTACCTCAAACCAAGCTTTTCAATTCATTATATGTACCCGTGGTGGTCCACATTTTGTTTCATGTATTTTCATTCTCGTTTTCATTTACTTTTTATACCCCCTTTTGACGTGCTTAAGCCATTTATTTAAGTCATTTCTCGCCTAATCTAAAAATAAAATAAATTTCCACCGATCGTTTGAATTGTATCATCCGTTACTTTCGTTTGAAATGAATTCCGACTGTTCGGTCGTGCCGTAACCACATCGGAAATCAAAAAAGAGGAAAAATAATAATATAATAACCAAAAAAAATATTTTTTAGTAAAGTAAAGCGGAAAATCAATTGAACGTTTTCTCTTTGGGATTTCTCATTCTTAATTGAATTGACTAATAACTAAAGTGAAACTAAGGCTAAAATCAAACTCGCCTAGTCAAGCTCGTCCACAAAAATAGGTTTTTTTGAAAGTTTATCATTTCAGTTTCTCACTAAGTAAAAAGGATCATTCTTAAGGTCCAACGCCTTAAAATGATCACCCCTCAAGTAAAGAGAATCACTTGATCCATGCATAAGGAAGAACTACGTAGGTCTGATTTCCTCTCCAAAGGAGGGTACGTAGGAGCAAAAGCCCCGCTTTTGTCGACCTCAAAAAATAAAAAAGAAGTAAAAGTAAAGGTAACACAATTTCCACAATTCTAGAAATAAGGCTGTTGTCTTTCGAGACAAACGTAAGAGGTGCTAATACCTTCCTCAAGCGTAAATACGACTCTCGCACTTAGAATTTTCATTTCGACCGGTTTCCTTCGGTTTTCCCGACATTTTCCACAAATAAACGTTGGTGGCAACTCCGCGCACCTTTCCTCCCTTGGAAAGTGCACCCGTGAGCCCCGCCCTCGCTCGCCCGCGAATGGCATGTTGCGACAGTTGGCGATTCCACTGGGGACTTTTTTTTGTGAGTTAGGCCTATTTTAAGGAATTGTGGATTTGTGAAACTTCGTGTGTGCATATGTTGAACTGTGTAAAATGTAAATAACTGTTGTCTATTTCGCATTCTTTACACTGCATTCTAAGCACCCACGGGTTTGAGTAAAAAAGGGGTCCTATACCCGGGTTCATGGGAATGTAAGGAGTGGAGGTGAATCTATCATCATGCTAGGTCTCCGACTTGCTTGATAATAGTGAAACCTCGTCTAGAGCTTTCTCTCTTTATAATGTTTTGTCGCTGGTAATCCATACCGCCACAATATTATTATCTTGAGTGATGATACCTCTAGAAAACAGCCGTGTGAGTTATGAATGGTTGGGGAAATAGTTATTAGAGACCCCTAGATATTGTCCTATAAGTTCCCAAATAGGGGCAAAGAGCAAACACGCTCCGTGCCATTCGTTCTCATGCATTTTGTGGTAAATAGCACTAGTTTATAGTTTTGCTAGTGATGTTTGGTTTCTTTAGAGTAATACGTAACCTTTTTAATACTACGTTGAGGCACCATCATGCCCAAAACGTAGCATTAAAGTTGGATCTCTGCAGTCTCATATGTGTGAATTACCCCTTTGTGTTGTCTTCTTTCCGTTTCATGCACATGCATTGCATCATTCATGTCGGAGTCTTGATCCACCCCTTTTTAGGTAAAATGATGGGGACAAATCAAAACGGCAAAAGGTTTTATCAAGTCAAGGTTAAAGGTCTAGATGTCACTAGCCTCAAGGAATTGGGACGATTGATGGGACCCCTCCAAAGGCAAGCCTTCCGCAAAGTTTACGGGAAGATTCTAGATTTGACCGTAGCGGAGGTATTTACGGAAGCTGTCGTATCCCTCGCCCAATACTATGACCAGCCATTGAGGTGTTTCACGTTTGGGGACTTCCAAATGGTCCCAACTATTGAAGAGTTTGAGGAAATATTAGGATGCCCTCTAGGGGGGAGGAAACCGTATCTCTTCTCCGGTTTTCTTCCTTCCTTGAGCGAGATTGCGGCTGTGGTTGGGGATTCAGCAAAGGAGTTGGATCGCACGAAGCAAACTCGGAATGGCGTAGTGGGCCTGCCTCGGAAATACTTGGAAGAGAAGGCAAGGGATATGGCGAGCCAAGAGAAATGGGGCCCGCTTGCGGATGTTTTAGCTTTGCTGATTTTTGGGGTTGTCCTCTTTCCGAACATTGACGGCTTGGTAGACTTAGCCGCCATTGATGCTTTCCTCGCATATCACCATAGCAAGGAAAGTCCAGTGGTGGCTATCTTGGTAGATTTGTTCGACACCTTTGACTGGAGGTGCGAGAAAAACAGTGCACGGATTGTCTGTTGTTTACCCGCTCTCTGTGTATGGTTGACTTCACACCTATTCCGACAAGACACGAGACACCCGTGTCCGCTTCAAAGCTATCGCTCATGCGCTGAAAAAGGAAGAGTCGTTTGGGACCAACATTTGGCTGGGATAGGGGGCAGCACGATCAATTGGTTTCCTCGTTGGAAGGAAGGCAAGGAAGGAGTTCTTTTCTCGTGTGGGGACTATCCTAATGTTCCACTGATAGGGACTAGGGGTTGTAATAATTATAATCCCGCACTCGCCATAAGACAGCTAGGATATCCCATGAGGGGAGCGCTGACCGAAGAAAGTCTCTCGTCTTTCCTTATGAGAGATCTAGGCGCGCAAGGTCTCAAGGTTATACAAAGAATCCACAAGGCATGGAGGAGTCCGTTGAGGAAAGACAAGGAGCTTAGAGGCATCCGAAACGGCGTCATCGGAGGTTATCATGGATGGCTAAGAATTCACACGCGGGGCTTAGGTTGGCTCTCCAAATTGAAAGTTATCAATGAGGAGAACTTCGAAGCTCTAGAGGAAGATGAAGAAGTCCCAGCTCTGAAGTAAGAGCTAGGGAAAGCGAGACTCGCCAAGGAGAAGTTCAAATCAGCTGCTACACACATCCGGAAGGAGTGCACCGAGTTACAAGAGCAAAACGCGGCCACTGCAAAAGCACTTGAACAAGAAACCAAAAGGGCCCACAAGGAGGAATATGGCCGAGAGAAATTCCGAGGAGCATTGTGGGGTAGTAACAATGAGCTCAAGCTCCGAAGAGAGGAGAGAGATCGGTCATGGGTGCATGGCATGATCTTAAAAGAAGAGTTAGTTGCTTGTGCGAGGTCCAAAAGGAGTTTGGCTCAACACTTGGAAGCCACGGAGCAAAGCATGCTAGCCATCATAGGGCAATACAAGGAAGAATTGAACCAGTCCATGGCCCATGAACACAAGTTAGTCGAGGATTTTGCACTGGTGTATGCCGAAAAAGAAGCAAGAGGGAGGGTGATTAATGCGCTGCATCAAGAAGCGACTATGTGGATGGATAGATTCGCCTTGACCTTGAATGGAAGTCAAGACCTCCCGCGTCTGCTAGCCAAAGCAAAAGCCATGGCCGAAGTGTGTACTGCCCCCGAGGAGATTCATGGGCTAATCAATTACTGTCAGCATATGATAGATTTGATGGCCCATATAATTAGGAATCGTTAGGTTCTTTGTAACACCTTTGTATAATCTTGGCTAGATGAAAGCTTTGTTCTTTTTATAAAATGAGAAGTTCTGGACTCATTGCGTTATCTAAAAATCTTGGGGTGGATCCAAGTGCTCCGATCATCCATTTGCATACTCATGTTTTGGTGGCATACTCATCGTTGTTTATTTCTTTAGGAATTTCATCATAACTAAGAAAACACCAAGGCACCCCTATAACACTTGATCCAGAAAAATGGATAATGAAGAGGGCGTGCAGGAACAGATGAAGGCCGATCTATCGGCCTTAAAAGATCAAATGGCTTCCATCTCGGAGGTCATGTTAAAACTCCAGAAAACCATAGAGGATAAAGCCACCGCAACCGCCTCCAGTACAGTTAGGGAAGCGGAACCGGTGCTGCAGCCCGCCTTGAATCCGGGCCTAGACAGAAACACGGCCGTGTTCGGTCGAAGATATAGTCCGCAAGCTTATCCTTATGGCCTGCCTCCGGACTTCACCCCCCGGGCCACCCCGGAAGATTTAAGCCAAGCCCCTACTTTTGAGGGGCAACTCCCACCTTATGAAGACTATCCTGGGCAAGACGATGGGGAAGGAGATACCCATCTTGGCCCCCTGCTCCACCTCAAAGATCCATCCACGCATGAACTACCCCAGCTGAACATAGTCTGCCATATCCCGGCCTCACCCACACCCGTGAAAGAATCTGTTCCCTTTGCGGATGATAAGGGAAAGATTGAGGCGCTTGAAGAGAGGTTGAGAGCAGTCGAGGGCCTCGGCAATTACCCATTCTGGGATTTGGCAGATTTATGTCTTGTGCCCAACATCGTCATCCCTCCCAAGTTCAAAGTATCGGACTTTGATAAGTACAAAGGGACGACATGCCCAAAAGAGCATCTCCGGATGTATTGCCCGAAGATGGGGGCGTATTCCGCAGACGAAAAGTTGTTGGTACATTTCTTTCAAGACAGCTTGGCCGGGGCAGCTGTAGCATGGTATACCAATCTGGATGCTTCCCAGATCCGATCATGGAAGGACTTGGCAACTGCCTTCATTAGGCAGTACCAGTACAATACGGACATGGCTCCCGATCGGAACCAGCTTCAGGGTATGACTAAACGAGAGCATGAGTCCATTAAGGAATATGCCCAGAGATGGAGAGATCTCGCAGCCCAAGTCGTACCGCCCATGACGGAAAGGGAGATGATCACAATTATGGTAGATACGTTACCCACGTTCTACTATGAAAAACTGATAGGCTACATGCCAGCTAACTTTGCGGATCTCGTCTTTGCCGGAGAAAGGATTGAATCCGGGCTACGAAAAGGCAAGTTTGAATATGCTGCCAATATGGCCCCCAACAACAACAGAAGAGCCCCAGCAGTGGGCGCAAGGAAAAAGGATGGAGACGCCCACGCGGTCACCACTGCCCCAACATGGATGAAAGCACCCCAAAATATCCAAAGCTCATACCAGCCCAATCCCCCAAATTTTTTTATCCGAGCCGGGAATTCCCTCCCGACTCAAGTAAAAGGACCACCCGCGGCAGAAAGAGCGCCGGCCCAACGCACAGCTCCAGTCGCACCCCGACCAGTTAATAATGCAGCCCCCGGCGCGACCTATAAGTATGCACAGCACCCGAAAGACAACTTCCCTCCTATTCCCATGGCATACTCAGAGTTATGGCCTTCACTATTGGAGAATCACTTGGTGGTGGCCACACCCGGGAAAGTTCTCCAGCCACCCTACCCCAAGTGGTATGATCCGGGTGCCAAGTGTGTGTATCACAGTGGAGTTCCCGGACACAATATTGACTCCTGCATCCCGTTCAAGTATAAGGTGCAGCATCTGATTAGTGCCGGCTGGCTGGCGTTTCAGGAATAAGGCCCAAATGTTAAAACCAACCCGCTAGCTAGTCATGGAGGTGCTAGCGTGAACGCCGTCGAAGAGGACGGGCCACCACGGACAAAGAGGTTAGGAGATGTGACTACTTCTAGACGTTTCATCTATCAATCGCTGCAAGCGGCGTGCATGGTCCCCCGAGGTGGAGATGAAAGGGATGAATGTTTGTTTCACCTTGGGGAGTTGCATGACATGGAAACCTGTCCCGTGGTGGAAGAATTGCTTCAGCGGCTCATGGATTGCGGGAAGCTTGGAGTGTTCATAGGAGGGAAGGAAGAACCACAAATTTGCATGCAGTCGGAAGAGAAGAAGGTTCCTTTAACCCCCAAGGCTCTAGTGATATGTTTTACTAGGAAAGGGACCGGCTCCACACCCATATACCCGCGGGTGGCGCCCAAGCCAACGCCATTTGCATATCAAAGTAATAAGGTCATTCCGTGGAAGTATACCCCTCCCGCGTCTAGCGAAAGAGTTACAACCGAAGTTGACTCCCTATCAGCTAAGGTAACCAACATCACCGGCGTCAGTGGCGTAACCCGCAGTGGTCGGGTGCTCGCTTCCCCTCATTCGGCGGAATTGCCCTCTAAAGGGAAGGCGCCCATGGTCCAAGAGCCCACAGACATAGCCACCCCCTCGAAAGAAGTAGATCCTCCCGTGGCAAGAGGAGCCGAAAGGAAAGAGGGACTTCAAGGAAAAAACATGACATTGGAAGAGGCCCATGAGTTCCTCCGCCTCATCCAACAAAGCGAGTTTAAGGTAGTCGAGCAACTAAATAAAACTCCAGCAAGGATCTCTTTGTTTGAACTACTCATAAACTCCGAGCCTCATCGTGCGCTGTTGATGAAGGTTCTTAACGATGCCCATGTAGCACATGATATCTCAGTGGAGGGTTTCGAAGGCATCGTTAATCATATAACCACCAACAACTACATCGCGTTTGCGGAAGAAGAGATTCCTGTTGAGGGGAGAGGACACAACAAGGCTCTACATGTGTCGGTGAGATGGATGGACCACGTTGTCGCAAAGGTACTTATCGACAATGGATCGAGTTTAAATGTGATGCCGAAGACCACTTTGGAAAAGCTTCCTTTTAGTGCGTCACATTTAAAGCCGAGCTCGATGGTGGTTCGAGCCTTTGATGGTACTCGGCAGGAAGTAATGGGGGAAATCGACATTCCCATTCAGATAGGCCCCCACACTTGCAATGTGGTGTTTCAAGTAATGGATATAAATCCTGCCTATATCTGCCTCTTGGGAAGACCTTGGATTCATGCTCTGGGAGTAGTCCCATCAACGCTTCACCAGAAATTGAAGTTCGCAGTGGGTGGACTTTTAGTGATAGTGTCGGGTGAAGAGGACATGTTAGTGAGCTGCCCTTCCTTTGAGGTAGTGAGCTGCGCCTCGGTGGAACCAAGTCCGTCGCTACCTTCTCTCTCCAAAGCGGCCATAATGGTGGCGCGTGTTATGCTCAGGAATGGATTTGAGCCCGGAATGGGTCTAGGCAAGGACTGCCTCGGGAATGCCGACGTGGTCGATATCAAGGGGAATCCATACAAGTATGGATTAGGGTATGAACCTGGGATGCCGGGGAGGAGGAACGTGCCGTCAAGATTTCGGGCGGATAGGTTATGGCCCGGCCGTATTAGCCAGTGTTTCACCAGCGCTGGAATGGCGTCCGAGGAGGAGGTGGCCGCAATAGAAGAGGAGTTCCCTCAAGACCCACCAAGCTTTGTGCAACCATGCCACCCCGATTCCCAAGTGGGGAACTGGCGCGTGATAAGCCAGTCAGAAGTATATACCACTGATTCAATGTAATTAGAGCCTATAGATTTTCGTTCTCTTTTGTTTTGTGAAACCTACCTTATTAAATAAACAAAGAGATCTTCTTTCATCTGTTCTTGCAGTACCACCTTTTCTCATATCATTTTGCATGTTTTTGTTTCTTTTGTCTTGTTTGGTATAGATATGAGGGTCGATTCTTTGAGGAACCTAACAACAAGGGTTTGTCAATCGATTTCGATCGAGATATAAGCCAAACGATAAACGAGGAAGAGGAAGAGGGCGTCCTGTCACCAGAGTTGGAGAGGTTGGTCGCTCAAGAAGAACGTGAGATGAAGCCTCACCAAGAAGAAACTGAATTGGTAAACTTGGGAACCACGGAGGAAAAGAAAGAAGAAAAGGTAGGAACCGATATGACCGCGCCTATCCGCCAAGGCTTGATAACCCTTCTTGAAGAGTATCAAGATGTCTTTGCGTGGTCATATCAAGACATGCCCGGTCTCGATTCCAACATTGTGCAGCATAAGTTGCCTTTGAATCCTGGGTCTTCTCCGGTTAAGCCAAAGTTACGAAGAATGAAACCCGAGATGTCTTTAAAAATTAAAGAAGAAGTAAGGAAGCAGTTTGATGCTGGATTGTTAGCTATGGCGCGGTACCCGGAGTGGGTGGCCAACATTGTCCCAGTCCCGAAAAAGGACAGCAAGGTTCGAATGTGTGTAGACTACCGGGACTTGAACCGGGCCAGTCCAAAGGACAATTTTCCCCTGCCACACATTGACATATTGGTAGATAATACGGCCAAGTTCGCCCTTTTCTCGTTTATGGATGGTTTTTCGGGGTATAATCAAATAAAGATGGCACCCGAAGATATAGAGAAGACCACTTTCGTCACCCTATGGGGGACATTCTACTATAAAGTGATGGAGGAGATGTGCGGATAGGTTATGGACTCCCCAAGAAGATCATTACTGACAATGGCACCAATCTGAACAATAAGATGATGCAGGAGATGTGCGAAGACTGCAAGATCCAGCATCATAACTCTACCCCTTATCGGCCAAAGATGAATGGGGCTGTAGAGGCTGCGAATAAGAATATTAAGAAAATTGTTCAAAAGATGACGGTGTCATACAAGGATTGGCATGGGATGTTGCCTTTCGCCCTACACGGATACAGAACCTCGGTACGAACTTCTACAGGGGCAATGCCGTATTCTTTGGTTTATGGGATGGAGGCAGTACTCCCATTTGAGGTAGAAGTTCCTTCTCAGAGGATAATGGCGGAGTCAGGCCTAGAAGAGTCAGAATGGGCTCAAGCACGCTACGACCAACTTAACCTAATTGAAGGTAAGCGTTTGGCCACCATGAGCCATGGGCGTTTGTATCAACGAAGGATAAAGAACGCGTTCGACAAGAAGATACGCCCGCGCAAGTTCAACGAGGGGGACCTCGTGCTGAAGAAGATGTCCCACGCTGTTAAAGATAATCGAGGCAAGTGGGCCCCGAATTATGAAGGACCTTTTGATGTGAAAAGAGCTTTTTTTGGGGGTGCTCTGATACTCACCCACATGGATGGCGAGGAATTGCCTTCGCCCGTGAACTCCGATGTAGTTAAACGATATTACGCTTAAAGTCTGGGGAAATCGAGAGGACCGTCGCACGTTTTTATTTCTGAGTTTTTCTCGTTCCTTTTGGTTTCCTCAGGGATTCCCATTCACTGTATTTGTCTCGTTTCTTTGAAAAGAAAAGATGGGCGGGGTTTTAGTCCCCCCTTTGATGTTTCAAACTTTGTGTTTTAGATTTTTTATAAGCATGAGCCCTCTTCGCTCAGTGTATGGGGTGTCCCAAACGTTTATTTTAAAATTAAACCTAACCAGCCTTCACTAAAATACAATGATCGCATCAGAAACATTCATACATTCATACATGCACATGCATATCTTGTGATAGCAAAGAGTAGATTCGTCTCAGGCCACGGTCCGAAGTCAAGACAAATCAATGGCAGAAATCAACCAAGGTAAGATGATGACCGGTCACGATTGGCCGCGTATTTTTGTTTCCTATTTGCAGGTACATAGGAACGGGTGCAAGTGGGGATGGGGTCACGACCGACCAATCGTTGCCCTTTCCCGGCGCTAAACGAGCAGAGAATGTCGCTGCAAGGCAGCCCAGTATCCTTTGTGTTTGCAGTTTCTTTTACTATTTGTTTGTTTTAAATAAGTAATCGACGCCTAATTCTAACTTAAGTAGGTTCAAGTTAGGCAAACGCTAGCCCGTAAGGGAGGAGGGGACATGGTTAATGTTCCCCTCAAAAAAAAAAAAAAAATAAGGGGGGGTAGCAGGTTAGCTCGCCTGGGCGAGCAACCCCTGCACTCAAAATATAAAAAATGAAGGAGGGGAACGTTTTTGTATCCAAAAACTTCCCCCCCTTCATTCAAGAAAGAAAGAACACGAAGGCTTGCGGTTTCTTGCTCCCCTAAGCCTTTTGATCGCGTTTTGCTTTCATTTTGGGTGTTTCAATTCACTCCAACAAGTAAGTATTCCATCCTTGAGGTTTTTTGCTTCTCATTGATGTGTTTTCTTCATCTTTTGGTGCCTTAAAAATTTGAGAACATGCTTATAATTGTGAGGCAGTTTTTGGTTTGCTTTGGTGCTTGTTTTCTTGAATTGAGGATTTGGATGAAAAGGCCTTAGGCCTAGGTTTTAACCTGAAGCAATGGGGCATGCCACATTGCTCCCATTCTCTTGCAATTTATGTCTAAACGTGCGCCCACCAAGTGCTCGATGAAATGCCCCAATGATATATGAATATGATTTTGCAAAAATTGGGATGGTGGGGCTGTTTTATGTATGTAGAGACAGCATAGGAAAGTCAAAATAGATGCCCAAATGCAATCCCAAGCTTAGGAGCCTAAACTTGTAGCTTCAATGCAAGGAAACATGTTTATGGCTAGGAATCCAAAATTTGGTTTTAGGATTAGAAAATCATGAAAAAAGGGACTTGTTTGTAAGAATTTGGGCTGCCCCATGATTGGCACTTTGCACCTAAGTAACGTGGGAGATGCTTTTCAATGGTGTGTAGATATATGTGTAAACATATATGGCATAAAAATATGTTGCAAAGTGTGTGAATATATGGCATAAAAATACCTTGCAAAGTGAATGAATAGTAAATAATGCATTTCAAAAAATGTATATTTGTGGATAGGTAGCGTAAAATGCCTTTCAAAATATGTATATTTGTGGATAAGTAGCATAAGGAGTCTTTCAAAGAAAATGTACCCGTGCCAAAGATGGCACGAGAATGCTTCCCAAATGAATATATGATGTGGAATTGCCCCTCCAGTGTAGATAGATGGCATGAAAGTTTCTTTTCAAATGCAAGTGTGTGCGTGACGTGAGATTGGCTCTCCAATGCGCATATATGTATAAATAAATAGGAATGGAACAACAAAAATTTGTATGTTAATAAAATACTTCAAATGTGTGTGGGTAGTTTGTGATACCAAAATGGTTAGAATATGAACATATGTAATTTTGACACAATACCTTGAGCATGCATGTGATTATTCTTTCCAAAAAAATGTATATGTGTGGTAACTAGAATGTTTTGAATATCCTTGTATGTTGATATAAATAATAGGATATATTTTCTACACGTACATGTGTGCATAAATGGATTACATGAGTCCGTTCTCCATCAGAGGGATTAGCACGACCTTTTTACGTTAAGATAAGCGTTATCTTGTAAAACTAACTTTTAAATGTTTGTTCTCGTAGGAAATGGCCCCGAGGAAGCTCGCCTCAAAGAGATCTAGGAAGGATAAAGTGGCTGAAGGAACCAGTTCCGCTCCCGAGTATGATAGTCACCGTTTTAGGAGCGCTGAACACCAGCAGCGCTCCGAGGCCATCAAAGGATGGTCATTTCTCCGAGAGCGACGCGTCCAGCTTAGGGACGACGAGTATACTGATTTCCAGGAGGAGATAGGTCACCGGCGGTGGGCATCACTGGTTACCCCCATGGCCAAGTTCGATCCAGAAATAGTCCTCGAATTTTATGCCAATGCTTGGCCAACAGAGGAGGGCGTGCGTGATATGAGGTCCTGGGTGAGGGGTCAGTGGATCCCGTTTGATGCAGATGCTATCAGCCAGCTCCTGGGATATCCTTTAGTGCTGGAAGAGGGTCAGGAGTGCGAGTATGGCCAGAGGAGGAACCGGTCCGATGGGTTCAATGAGGAGGCCATCGCCCAGTTGCTATGTATACCGGGGCAAGATTTTGCCCGGACTGCTTCCGGGAGACGAGTGCGGATCATGCGCACCAACATGACCACCCTGACTCAGATATGGATGGCTTTGCTGCTCAGCAACATCCTGCCCACCGATCATAATTCTGACCTCCCCCTGCCGAAGTGTCAGCTGGTGTACGCCATCCTGACGCGGATGAGCATCCATGTGGCTCAATTAATCGCTGATGCCATCTATATTTTTGTAGGTATGGCACCTACCAGGCACCCTCTGGACCCAGATAAGTCCCACAGGGCCCTGGGATTTCCCGCCTTAATCACAAGACTCTGCCAGTCGTTCGGCGTCCCCGTCACACCTAGCAAGGTGATTCGGCCGCCCATCACCCGAGCTTTTATCGAGAAGTACTGCACGCAGAGACAGGTCCAGGGTGATGCACCACAGGCCGCGGACGCGCCGCCACCTCATCAGGCTGGTCCAGCCGGATTGTTTGATGCAGAGCAGTATTTGCAGCATTTGGTTTGCCAGCAGGCGGCCAACCACCGGGCACATGTACAGACTCATGATTGCCTTTATCATATGAGTCTCAGCCTGCAAAGCCAGGGCTTTACTTCTTTTTTGTGCCCTACTCTGGACCAGTTCAGGGCAGAGGTCGCATGGCCTGGAGATTGGCCTGAGGCCCAGGCAGGAGAGGCACCAGCAGGGGCACCAGCAGAGGCTCCCGATGAGGTAGATGAGGCCCGCGAGGACGAAGAGATGACCGATTTACTTGATTTCTTAGGAGGGAGCGGAGCCACATGATTGGGAGATTCTTTGATCCATATTTCTTTTTGTATATATCATCTTGTTTTTGTTTGACTAAGGGACTAACGTTTGTTTCATGTTTTGACTTTTGTTTTGTACATACATATCATTTGAGTTGTTACGTCGGTACTTGTTTCGTTGTTGTCAATAGTGTTTGTTGAAATCCCGGAACCGTGTAGAGTTTTTCATTTAGGAACGTCGTCCTAAAAATAAAATGAACCAAAAATCCTAATAAAAAGACAGAAGCGTTGTGAATAAAAGTCATGTTCATAAAGAAAAGAAAAAGGTTTTTATTTATACAGGTATGTAAAAGGAAAATGTGTATAGAAGATCTCTGTGTGTAAAGGATGCGCGGAAAGGAATCCTTGTGTGTGTGAGCAACGAGTGTATATGAAGAAACCTTTGTGTGAACCATAAGTGTGTGTTGGGAAAAATGAAAAAATCTTTGAATGTAAGTAGGGTTTGTATATAGACCGTGTGACGTAAAAAAGAAGAATTCTAGTGCGTGTACAGAAACAGTTTGTCGTGTATAAAAATATAGATGTACAAAGAAAGATTTTCCTCATAAAGGATCACAGGTGTATAGTTTTAGTGAACGTATATAAAAATAAAACAAAAAGTAAAGAGAAAGAAAGACCGCGAAGGTCGACATGTTATAGTTAAGAAGTATAAATCATTCGTAAAGAGCAAACGTATCTTCTGGAAACAAGGGACTGATGCTAAGAGTTTATTTTCCGGAATGAACCGAGATAAGGGTGGATGAATTCATTGAACTGATGAAAGAACATAACTTGGAAACGTTGGGTCTGTCTGTGTAAATTCCCAACCGTAGTATCACAATGCCATAAATAGGATGCTTGAGTGCCCACCTGGCTGTAGCCATGACTAATTTTGCACGTTATTTTCAAATCATCATTGTCACACGTGCCTTATGGAATAATACGGAAGTTCGGGCCGAGAGCGACACCTTGACACCCAATTTTGTTTTGCCCCAAATATCAAGATTGGGTTCCCTCGATAAAAGACCCCATTGAAACACAACCTCATACCTTGTTGAACCTTGGCTTGTAAAAAAGGAATCCTCATTCTTTCCCCCGAAGCAAAGGACAGCGGAATCTCCTCAAGGGAGAGCGAATAGAATGCTAAAACCCAATTTCCCAAAGAAAGGGATGGGGAAGGAAAAGTGAAGAGAAAGAGAAGGAAGAAATGGAAAGAAAGAAAAGAAAAAGGTGAAAATAAAGAAAAAAACAAAAGAAAGAAAAGGAAGGATTCCCGATCAAAGATCGAAAGGAAGCGAAAAGGGAAAGGAAGCAATTCTCGATCAATGAAAGAAAGAGGATAGAAAGTCCCCAAAGCCAGATTGCCACTCAGAATCATTCTTGATTGGCAATATCCCACCCCACATGAACAAAGAGGATAAGACCAAAACACCCAGCTTCCTCTCCCAAAAACGCTGACCTCGAGAAAATCCTATTGGTCCGTGATCGTACGTTTGATCTATGATTCGATAGGAAGTCGCGGGCAAAATAGAGTCATGGTGCAGTTATTGGTTTGGGAATAGGATAAGACACTTGCCTTGTGAGTTTTATACACCATGAGTGGTTTATTTTCAGCTTAGCCCCATGTTTCCCCTGCGTGTTCATTTGAAAGCTAGAAGTTGACATCCTACCCTTCATTCTCGGTTACAAGGAAGATTACCCTTGGCACAAGTATAATGTTTCTCTAAGATTTGGTGCTCTCGCGAATGATTTATTTTTCTTTGCAAAAAGCATGTTATCCTTTTAGGTGGAAAAACCCGGTGGACCGTTCGGTCCCGCCAACATCCTGTTTCGGAGCCGTATGAATGTTATTGCATAGGGCTGTTCATGTGTCCTCCACTTTCGAGTTTGGAGCTGTGTTCCATGATTGCCTAAGAGAGGACCCTCAAGGCAATCCTCCATTATCATCCTTTTCCGGAGCCACATGGATGAATTGCGTTGTCATTCATGTGTCGTCCACTTTCGAGTTTGGAGCTGTGTTCCATGATTGCCTAAGAGAGGACCCTCAAGGCAATCCTCCATTCTCACCCTGTTCCGGAGCCGCATGATTGAATTGCGTTGTCATTCATGTGTCCTCCATTTTCGAGTTTGGAGCTGTGTTCCATGATTGCCTAAGAGGGGACCCTCAAGGCAATCCTCCATTCTCATCCTTTTCCGGAGCCACATGGATGAATTGCGTTGTCATTCATGTGCCCTCCACTTTCGAGTTTGGAGCTGTCTTCCATGATTGCCTAAGAGGGGACCCTCAAGGCAATCCTCCATTCTCATCCTTTTCCGGAGCCACATGGATGAATTGCGTTGTCATTCATGTGTCCTCCACTTTCGAGTTTGGAGCTGTGTTCCATGATTGCCTAAGAGAGGACCCTCAAGGCAATCCTCCATTCTCACCCTGTTCCGGAGCCGCATGATTGAATTGCGTTGTCATTCATGTGTCCTCCATTTTCGAGTTTGGAGTTGTGTTCTATGATTGCCTAAGAGAGGACCCTCAAGGCAATCCTCCATTCTCATCCTTTTCCGGAGCCACATGGATGAATTGCGTTGTCATTCATGTGTCCTCCACTTTCGAGATTGGAGCTGTGTTCCATGATTGCCTAAGAGAGGACCCTCAAGGCAATCCTCCATTCTCATCCTTTTCCGGAGCCACATGGATGAATTGCATTGTCATTCATGTGTCCTCCACTTTTGAGTTTGGAGCTGTATTTCATGATTGCCTAAGAGAGGACCCTCAAGGCAATCCTCCATTCTCGTCCTTTTCCGGAGCCACATGAATGTTATTGCTTAGGGCTGTTCATGTGTCCTCCACTTTCGAGTTTGGAGTTGTGTTTCATGATTGCCTAAGAGAGGACCCTCAAGGCAATCCTTCATACTCCACCTTTGTTCGGAGCACCATGAATGTCATTGCCTAGCGCTATTCATGTGTTCTCCATTATCAAGTGCGAAGCTCCTGGTGACTGGGAAGCACGTCATTCTGTTGTTTTCCAGATCGGTTCGTTCGCCAAGTATGTGTATATGTGTATATCTGTATTATATTCGTTGTTCTTGTTGTTGTTTGTATGTTGTTTTGTGCAGAAGAAAAAAGAAGAAGTAGAGATGAGAGTCGTCATCGCGAAAAGGGTAGGACGGACGAAATCAGTGTCCTATCTTTGCTTTCCTCTTACCTCCGATGAGAGGTAAGTAAAGAGGGGCAACTTTAATACCCTAATTTCGTCCGGGGATTATTACTTGATGACATGCAAGCTTTGGTTAGCCGCTTTGATATACTTGGCGTCCTTTGTGCACAATAAATGAAGTCCCGAGATGTCTCAGAAATCTAAAGGAAGCAGGCTTGCGCAATCCGTGAAATTCCGTAATGTGGCGGAAGTCGAAAAGAGGTGTTTTTGCGCAATCTGTAAGTTTCCGTAACTTCTTCGAAAGCTAAAAAAGAGTAAATACATAATTCGTAAGGGTTCGTAACCTTGCGGAAGAAAAAATAAGTATCGTTAGGAAATTCATAAAGTTTCGTAACGTTACGGAAACAGAATTACAAAAAAATAGAAAATGGGGGTGCATTTAGTAAAAAGGGTGGTGCAAATAGCAACCAGGCCCACTTGGGCCCTCCAGAAGATTCCTCCAGAAGGCTGTTGCTTCTGGAGGAAGCAACCTGGCTCGCCTGGGCGAGTTGGGTGGCAAGCTTCTCCCCTATTTTGCTATAAATAGGGGAAGAAGTGAAGAAGAAAAGGGTTCAGCCCCTTAGGCACTTCTCTCTCTTTCGAATTTGCTTAGGAAAATTGTTTCTGTGAAGAAAATCCAAACCGAGGCACTTCCGTAACGTTTTCGTAACGTTTCCGTGAGAAATTACGCAAAGATTCTCGACCGTTCTTTAAGATTCATCGTTCGTTCTTCGTTTTCTTCAGTCTTCAACGGGTAAGTACCTCAAACCAAGCTTTTCAATTCATTATATGTACCTGTGGTGATCCACATTTTGTTTCATGTATTTTAATTCTCGTTTTCATTTACTTTTTATACCCCCTTTTGACATGCTTAAGCCATTTATTTAAGTCATTTCTCGCCTAATCTAAAAATAAAATAAATTTCCACCGATCGTTCGAATTGTATCATCCGTTACTTTCATTTGAAATAAATTCTGACCGTTCGGTCGTGCCGTAACCACATCGAAAATCAAAAAAGAGGTAAAATAATAATATAATAACCAAAAAAAATATTTTTTAGTAAAGTAAAGCGGAAAATCAATCGGACGTTTTCTCTTTGGGATTTCTCATTCTTAATTGAATTGACTAATAACTAAAGTGAAACTAAGGCTAAAATCAAACTCGCCTAGTCAAGCTCGTCCACAAAAATAGGTTTTTTTGAAAGTTTATCATTTCAGTTTCTCACTAAGTAAAAAGGATCATTCTTAAGGTCCAACGCCTTAAAATGATCACCCCTCAAGTAAAGAGAATCACTTGATCCATGCATAAGGAAGAACTACGTAGGTCTGATTTCCTCTCCAAAGGAGGGTACGTAGGAGCAAAAGCCCCGCTTTTGTCGACCTCAAAAAATAAAAAGAAGTAAAAGTAAAGGTAACACAATTTCCACAATTCTAGAAATAAGGCTGTTGTCTTTCGAGACAAACGTAAGAGGTGCTAATACCTTCCTCAAGCGTAAATACGACTCCCGAACTTAGAATTTTCATTTCGACCGGTTTCCTTCGGTTTTCCCGACGTTTTCCACAAATAAATGTTGGTGGCGACTCCGTGCACCTTTCCTCCCTTGGAAAGCGCACCCGTGAGCCCCGCCCTCGCTCGCCCGCGAAGGGCATGTTGTGACAAATAGAAAAATGATTGTACTAATACAACTCGTCAAGTAACACATCATTGTTAAGTCACAAATATCAATGCACGTGTTTAACTATCATGTTATGCCATGAAGAATCTTTACTCCTAAAAGATTTCAACTTTTTTGAGCGATTAACCCAACTACATCATTAAACATAGTCACACTCTATAATCTGACCAATCGCGGAGAATCGAATTAAGCCTATAGAGAAAATGTGGTATTATAAAAGATGGATAAGTGTGGGTAGTGACTTACCTTGATAAAGCATGTTAAGACCTTAACCTATCCATGGATTTGTCCACCTATTTATTCTATAGGCCCATTTGGCATTAGCCACCACGACAACCTTTGACACTAGGTTAAGGGCCTTCTTGGCACCCTCAATTTACTTCTCTACTCACATGCAATGTCAATCATCAATGCATGCATGTTTTGATCATTCAAATCAATATCATACATTATCACAAAAGCATTCACCAATCTGAACACCATAACAGGTTATAATATCATAGATTCATCACACTCATGAATAACATATAGTTCAATAAGAATAACAAGACATTCCAACACCTTGAATTCTTACAAACTATCTAGAAACACATATGAATGTGAATGTCATGATCTCAACATAAAGTCAACTCCAATAATAAAACATCATCATCTCAACCACATCTCATATCATCATAAACTCATTAAGAGCTCAAAAAAATTTCTTTATGCAAGGAAAACAAACATTAATCGCATCCACAACAAAATTGGCCACTAGATTCAAAACTAGTCAGTGGACACGAAACTTGTCGCTGGACTCAAAACTAGTCACTAGACACAAAACTAGTCACTGGACGCGAAGCTGAGCAGTGGAATTAAGAAATTTATACAAATACAATGGGATCCTAATGTACTAGGCCACTCCCCTGACATGCCATTATATGTTGAGTGGAGGGGTCTCTTGGAAGTATATATGGGTGTCACAACCTACCCTTCGGCAGGAGGGCGACGCGAGACTCACGGGTGCATCTTCCAAAGGAGGAAAATGCACGAAGTCGCCACCAACGTTTATTTGTGGAAAACATTAGAAAAAACAAAACGTGTGTCTACGAACTTTAAGAATAAAAGGTTCGGGAGTTATTTTTACGCACGGGGAAGGTATTAGCACCCCACGTGTCCATCATAAGGGACAACAGCCTTTAATCAAGTGTGCAAAATCATGACTTTAATTTATTTTATTTTTCCCTTTTTTTTATCTTTTGGGGGGTCGACAAAAATGGGGCTTTTACTCCTACATATCCTCAATTGCGATGAGAAACTCAGACCTACGTAGTTCATTAAAAAGCGGTAAAGTTATGCGGAGTGTTGATTTTATACTTTTGAACAGTTCATTTTAAACGACAAAAGCAAAGAGGACCATTTAAGATGTTGGACCTTGAACGATTTCAAATGACCTTTTCACGAACAAAGATTGATTTGTGAGTTGATTTTAGCTTTAGTTTCACTTAGTTATTTCTCAACTCATTTAAAAGAGAACTTTCAAAGTAAAATGTCTGGTTGGAACTTACTTATTTTTTTATTAATCAAGGTTACAACGTGAACGATCGGTTGAATTTTATTTTAACGATGATTAAACGAGATTACAACACAAACAATCGGTTGAAGTTCATTTTATCATTCATTAAGTGAGGTTACGACTTAAATGATTTGTCGAATCTCGTTAAAAATGAAGAAAAAGAATACCGAAAGTAAACGAGATGAAGATGAAAACATACAGAGCAAGAATGGACCCCTAAGGGTGTATAGAATGAATTCAAAGCTTCGAAATCGAAAACTAACCAATTGAAGATTGACGAATGATGAAGAATAAACAAAGAACGGTGAAGAATGTTAGTGGAATTGATCACAAAAACGTCACGAAAGTGTTACGGAAGCATCTCGGCTTGGATTTTTTCCTTCTTTCTTCTTCTCCTCACTAATTTTAACTGAATTCTGAGTGCCAAAGGTGCTGAACCCCTTCCCCTCAGCCCCCAATGCCCTTTTATAGCCAAAATAGGGGAGGAGGTTGTCGCCCAGCTCACCCAGGTGAGTTGTTGCTTCCTCCAAAAGGTTCCTGGTGGACCCAGATGGGCCCAGGGCTAAATAACACCCTCTAAATTGATCAGTTCACCTCCCATTTTGAGTTTTTGGCTTATTTCCTTCTAAACCGTTGAGAAACTTTATGGATTACATGGCGATGAGTGTTAAGCATCTTAATTTGGCCAGCAAAAGTCTGCATATCGGCAAATAATTGTCCCCGGACGAAATTAGGGTATGAAAGTTGCCCCTTTTTACTAATCTTTTATTGGAGATAAAAGGGAAGTAAAGATAAGACACTAATTTCGTTCGATCTGAATTTCTACTCGATCGACCCTTGGCCCAATCAGCGAAACCTGCAAAAAGAAGGAGCATGAAAGACATCAGCTGCGTCAGCAAAAGCCTCAGTGTTTTGAAAATGATAAAAAATGGATAACCGTGACGGTCTCTGAATGCTATCGGACTCGCTTGTATCGGGATAGCAGGGGCGACTTCAGTAGCTTTGGTCAACAGACATTGAGTCTTTCAACAAGGGAAGCAGATGACTGTGTTTGTCTCTGCATCCCATCAGACTTGATAGTCTCCGGATAGCAACGGGAACTACAACAATCTCAACAAACAATTAGAAACGGATGACCATCATCGTCCCCACATATCATCGAACCTGCTTGTCTTTGGATGATAAGGGAACTTTGATAGTCTCGGAGCAACAAAAGGGAGTGACCATCATGTGTTCACATGCCATCGGAATCGATTGCCTCTGGATAGTAAAAGCATGGACTATAACAGTCTTGGTCGATAGACATTAAGTCTTTGACATAAGGGGGCATATGACCATATTCGACTTTGCGTGCTATCGGACTTGATTGTCTCTGGATACCAAAAGTGTGGATGACCATGATTTGCCTTCACGGGCCATTGAACTTTTAATCTCTGGATGACGAAGGGAGACCAAAGTAGTCTCGCTCGATAGACATCGAGTCTTCGACAAATAGAGCAGATGACCATATTGGTCTCTGTGTGTCATCGGACTAATCGTCTCTGGATGATAAAAGGGAGACTAAATTAGTCTCGGTTGATAGTCATTGAGTCTTCGACAAAGGGAGCAGATGACCATATTGGTCTCTGTGTGTCATCGGACTTTCCATCTTCGGATGACGAAGGGAGACCAAAGTAGTCTCGGTGGATAGACATCGAGTCTTTGAAAAAGGGAACAGCTGACCATATTGGCCTCTGCGTGTCATCGGACTTGCCGTCTCTGGATGACGAAGGGAGATTAAAGTAGTCTCAATCGATAGACATCGAGCCTTCGACAAAGGGAGCAGATGACCATATTGGTCTCTACGTGTCATTAGACTTGTCGTCTCTAGATCACGAAGGAAGACTAAAGTAGTCACGGTCGATAGACATCGAGTCTTCGACACAGGGAGCAGATGACCATATTGGTCTCTGCATGTCATTGGACTTGTCGTCTCTGGATGACGAAGGGAGACTAGAGTAGTCTCGGTTGATAGACATTGAGTCTTTGACAAAGGGATCAGATGACCATATTGGTCTCTGTGTGTCATTAGACTTGTCGTCTCTAGATCACGAAGGAAGACTAAAGTAGTCACGGTCGATAGACATCGAGTCTTCGACACAGGGAGCAGATGACCATATTGGTCTCTAAGTGTCATCGGACTTGTCGTTTGTGGATGACAAAGGGAGACTAAAGTAGTCTTGGTCGATAGACATCGAGTCTTCGACAAAGGCAGCATATGACCATATTGGTCTTTGTGTGTCATTGGACTTGCCGTCTCCGGATGACGAAGGGAGACTAAGGTAGTCTCGGTGTACAGACATCGAGTCTTTGACAAAGGGAGCAGATGACCATATTGGTCTCGGTGTGTCATTAGACTTTCCGTCTTTGGATGATGAAGGAAGACTAAAGTAGTCACGGTCGATAGACATCGAGTCTTCGACACAGGGAGCAGATGACCATATTGGTCTCTACGTGTCATCGGACTTATCGTCTGTGGATGACAAAGGGAGACTAAAGTAGTCTAGGTCGATAGACATCGAGTCTTCGACAAAGGCAGCATATGACCATATTGGTCTTTGTGTGTCATCGGACTTGCCGTCTCCGGATGACGAAGGGAGACTAAGGTAGTCTCGGTGGATAGACATCGAGTCTTCGACAAAGGGAGTAGATGACCATATTGGTCTCTGCGTGTCATTGGACTTGCCGTCTTTGGATGATGAAAAGAGACAAAAGTAGTCTCGGTTGATAGACATCGAGTCTTTGACAAAGGGAGCAGATGACCATATTGGTCTCTTCGTGTCATTGGACTTGTCGTCTCTTGATGATGAAGGGAGACTGAAGTAGTCCCGGTTGATAGACATTGAGTCTTTGAAAAAGGGAGCAGATGACCATATTGGTCTCTGTGTGTCATTAGACTTGTCGTCTCTGGATGACGAAGGGAGACTAAGGTAGTCTCGGTGGATAGACATCGAGTCTTCGAAAAAGGGAGTAGATGACCATATTGGTCTCTGCGTGTCATTAGACTTGTCGTCTCTAGATCACGAAGGAAGACTAAAGTAGTCACGGTCGATAGACATCGAGTCTTCGACACAGGGAGCAGATGACCATATTGGTCTCTGCGTGTCATTGGACTTGTCGTCTCTGGATGACGATGGGAGACTAAAGTAGTCTCGGTTGATAGACATCGAGTCTTTGACAAAGGGAGCAGATGACCATATTGGTCTTTGTGTGTCATTAGACTTGTCGTCTCTGGATCACGAAGGAAAACTAAAGTAGTCACGGTCGATAGACATCGAGTCTTCGACACAGGGAGCAGATGACCATATTGGTCTCTACGTGTCATCGGACTTGTCGTCTGTGGATGAAAAAGGGAGACTAAAGTAGTCTTGGTCGATAGACATCGAGTCTTCGACAAAGGCAGCATATGACCATATTGTGTAGACAAAGGATCAAGCTGAAAGTTTTGATGATGCCAAAGGATTACATGAATCATATGCTTCTCAAAGATTTACTCAAGACAAAGCAATTAGAGTTAATCAAGATGGATGATCAAGACAGTCTATAGAGTCTTAGAAAGGATATTAAAATAGAAGGGTATTCCAATTGGATTAGCAAAAGGTTTGGCCAAGAATTTTAAGCTAAAAAGTGTTTTTCAACAAAATTACTCTCTGGTAATCGATTACCAGAGGATGTAATCGATTACCAGTGGCCAAAACTGATTTACAACAGCTATTAAAATTTGAATTCAAAATTTGCACTGTGTAATCGATTACACATATATGGTAATCGATTACCAGCAGTTTCTGAACGTTTTAATTCAAATTTTAAAAGCTGTAATCGATTACACAATTACTGTAATCAATTACCAGACAGGATTTTCAGAAAAATAATTTTAAGAGTCACAACTTTTCAAAGACTTTATTCATGACCACCAATGGTCTATATATATGTGACTCAAACACGAAATTGCTTAGAGATTTTCAGAACAACAAGTGTTTATCCTCTCTAAAAGCAAATTCATTTTATCCTCTTAAGAATTCCTTGGCCAATTCAATTGCAATTCATTAAGGAATTATTTGAGTGCTGAATCTGTAAAATCCATCTCTTTCTAGAGAGATTTGTTCTTCTTCTTCTTCTCATTCTCTAAGGGATTAAGAGACTGTGAGTCTCTTGTTGTAAAGGAATTCTAAACACAAAGGAAGGATTGTCCTTGTGTGTTTAGAACTTGTAAAAAGAATTTACAAGATAGTGGAACTCTCAAGCGGGTTGCTTGGGGACTGGACGTAGGCACAAGGGTGTGGCCGAACCAGTATAAAACTGAGTTTGCATTTTCTCTTCCCTTAATCTCCTTTATTTATTATTGCTTTATATTCATATTCAAATTGTTTCATTTGAATTAATATTTAAGAAGATTGTCATTAAGGGAATTCATAACTTGGTTAAAAAGTGAAATAGATTTTTAATTAGGGGAAATAGTTTGGAATATCTTAATTCAACCCCCCCCCCCTTCTTAAGATATCTGAGGCCACTTGTCTAACAAGTGGTATCAGAGCTTCATTCTTGTATAAAGTTTAGAAGCTTCAAGAAAAAAGATGGCCTCAGCAAATTCCTTATTTCCGGAAGGGAATTCTATCAATAGACCTCCAATCTTTAATGGAGAGGGTTACCACTACTGGAAAACCCGAATGCAAATTTTTATCGAGGCAATAGATCTAAATATCTGGGAAGCCATAGAAATAGGGCCTTATATACCCACCACAGTAGAAAGAGTTTCAATAGATGGTAGTTCATCAAGTGAAAGCATAACCATAGAAAAACCTAGAGATAGATGGTCTGAAGAGGATATAAAATGAGTACAATACAACTTAAAAGCCAAAAACATAATAACATCTGCCCTAGGAATGGATGAATATTTCAGGGTTTCAAATTGTAAGAGTGCTAAGGAAATGTGGGACACTCTTCGATTAACACATGAAGGAACTACAGATGTTAAAAGATCTAGGATAAATGCACTAACTCATGAGTATGAATTATTTAGAATGAATGCAAATGAAAATATTCAGAGTATGCAAAAGAGATTTACACATATAGTAAATCATCTAGCAGCCTTAGGCAAAGAATTTCAAAATGAGGATCTTATAAACAAGGTGTTAAGATGTTTAAGTAGAGAATGGCAACCCAAAGTAACGGCCATATCTGAATCAAGAGATTTGTCTAACATGTCTCTTGCCACTTTATTTGGTAAGTTGCAGGAACACGAGATGGAACTATTGAGATTGCACCAAAATGAAGAAAATGACAAGAAAAAGAAAGGAATTGCTCTTAAAGCATCATCCTCAATTCAAGAAGAAAGTGATCAGGATAATGATCCAGATGATGATGATGATGATCTAAGTCTCTTTGTAAAAAGATTCAACAAGTTTCTTAAAGTAAGAGGAAATCAGAGGCGACCAAATTTTAAATCAAAGAGAAGGACAGAAAATTCATCCTCTATTCTAAAATGCTTTGAATGCAATCAACCTAGACATCTGAGGGTTGATTGTCCCATCTTCAAGAAAAAGATGGAAAAATCTGAAAAGAAAAATCATAGTGAAAAGAAACTGAAGAAAGCATACATCACATGGGATGAAAATGATTTGGAATCCTCTGAAGATTCTGAAAATGAAGAAATAAATCTCTGCCTTATGGCCAAAAGTTACGAAAGTGATGAAGAGGTAACATCTTCAAACAACTTATCTATTTCTTTTGATGAATTGCAAGATGCATTTGCTGATTTGCATAAAGAATCAATTAAACTTGCAAAATTAGTTTCATCATCAAAGAAAACAATTTCAAATTTAGAAAATGAAGTTTCGAAATTAAACAAAGAATTAGATCTTCTTAGAAATGAAGTCTCAATCTCTAGAACAAATGAAAAAGTGGGGAACTGGGGATGGTGTGCTTATGCTTGGGCTTGTGGAAATGGGATATTTGTTTGCGCCATCGCCCGATCGCCACCTAGTACCACATATGACGGGTGCCCCATAACCCAATGAGCCCTGTGTGAGAAAGCGTGGAAGAGTCAGTCTTCCAACTTTTATTAGTTGACCACAGAGTGGTACCTGAGGATATGTCGCAGGGGTCAAGAGACCTTGGGGACGTCATGTGGGGTGCTATTGCCCAAAACCAAGCTTGGCCAATCCCAACCCAACTCGGACATAGTCAGCCAGTGAGAACCTATGACGTACCTCAGCAGGCGAGCTCCTGGAAGTCAACCAATAAAGGAACAAAAGTCCATGAAGCAGGGAGGCTTGTGTGGCGGCTAGCCAGCTATCTATCTTGTGTCTTTATCTGAAAAATTCCCTCTGGTAATCGATTTCAAGACATCATGTAATCGATTATAGGGTTTAATAATTGAAACAGAGTGTTCAGTAGCTGTTGGTAATCGATTACCATTTGTGTGTAATCGATTACACAGCGTTATATGCTACTGGTAATCGATTACCATTTGTGTGTAATCGATTACACAATGTTATATGCTGCTGGTAATCGATTACCATATATGTGTAATCGATTACACAGTGTAAATTTTAAGTTCCAATGTGCAATGGCTGTTGTAATTCGTTTTTGGGCACTGGTAATCGATTACATACTTTGGTAATCGATTACCAGAGAGGAAATCTCTTGAAAAGACATTTTGACTGTGCGTAGCCGTTATGGGACGCATTGTATTGTTACCTGTGTAGTTAGATTTCTTGTGAAAGAGTCTACCCCCTTTCTTTTATCTCTTGTAGATCGCGATGGCAGCGCAGTTGATCCATGATCGCGTCGTGATGGAATGCCTAGAGGGTGTTTGGGAGACCCTCGAAGGCAATGAGAGGTTCCGATTCCGTGGCACAGCTCGACTCACTGCTACTTCGCTAGTACATCCGGAGCAACCCGCACGCACACTTCAGCAGCCGGTGGAGTGGATACTACCTACGCCTACTCCATATCGACTAGTTGAGCCTATTCAATTGATAGAGGTGTCATCCTCTGAAGAGGATCTTGAAGAGGACCCAGAGGAGTTATCTCCTGAACCTGCTATGGATGCCCCTGACTTACCAGAGGATGATGAGGACCCGCTCCCTGATGTTGATTCTCCAGAGGATATTATGCCAGCATCTGAGGCAGACTCTACAGAGGAGAGTGGCCCTGGAAAGACAGCGAATAGTGACGACTCTTCATCATAGTAGACGGCTCTTTAGATTAGGCGTACATACTTTTGTGGGTGGGTGTATCTAGTTCAGACTGCTAGGTTTACCCTTTTGATTTTTGGGTGGGTAGACCTCTTGTATAGAAATTTTGATGACTGTATATATATATCGTGGCTAAAGCCACCATAGTTGTTACCTTTGCTCTGGATGTCACTGTGGTATTTTGCAAACTCCCATGTTTTGGACAGTTTTTTATGATGAAAACAATTATGTTTTATCTTGTTATTTGAAAAAGAAATGTTAGCGAACTTTATTTGGAAAGAGTTTACCGACCGCACCTTTTTATTTCTCACGTGACGACCCAAAATGATGGCTGGTATTTTTTTCTGAAATAGAAAAATAGTTTGGAGGTTATAAGTGATAAGAAAGAAATGAATCTGAATAGAGTTGTGAACTGGCCACTCAGGACTCTATAGTGATAATTTTCCTTCTGAAATTAATTACCGTGAAATAAATAACAGTGCGAAAAAAAAAATTTCCCATGGTTTCTGCTATTTAATTTATTACTATTAAACCAGTCATTATTTAGGAACGCCACAATGGACATCGAGTCTTCGACAAAGGTAGCAGATGATTCATTCTCTAGCAACATTGAAACAAATCTATGGAAACCTAAGCATATAAAAAGGGTAAAGCTTTCCTTACCTATCAATCAAAGGGACTTGCTTTGAGATGAAGAAAAGGAAAAAAGGAGGGACCTTTGGTTCCAAGGAGGAAGCTTTCTTCAACTCTACTAGCAATTCACACTACAAGGGCATTATCCATACCCAAAGTCAGATTTAAACCCAAAACCTCGAGTTGATCCACTTGAACGTCTATTCATGGTAGCAAGCAAAATTAAGAAATTTATACAAACACAACGGGATCCTAATGTACTAGGCCACTCCTCTGACATGCCATTATATATTGAGTGGAGGGATCTCTAGGAAGTATATATAGGTATAGACATGCTTAACATCACAATTGACCAATTATGGTTGATGTAAGTACACATTTAATTAGTAAATCTCTTAATTAATTAAATATCAATTTGCAAATCAACCAAGAAATGAGACCCATAATTGAATCGTAAGTTTTTATTTCTAAAACATTTGCATTTTCATGTATATATAAGTTTAAATCCTATAATGAAATTCACATGATTATTTATTTATGTTAGTGCTATGGATGGATATTAGAGGTTGGTGGGTGTGTAGTCAACTAGTAGAAAGAAGCCTACATGGATTTTATCCCGTGTAAGTAGTTTTAAAATTAATTATCAATTAAAAATTAAAAACTTCAATCATTACTTATTATATTCAAATTTAATGTTCATTTGTAGTGTGAAACTTAACTTGGAGGTTGACTGTGGATATAGCACCATGCACCATATGCTTAAGATTGTCACCAAAAATATCGTTGAAGTATTTGTTTTTTTGTTTGTTCTTGACCAAATATTTTTCATATGTTTTATTTGAAATTGTAGGTGTTCAATAATCCAAGTCCAATGCCTAAGGAGAATATTACTAACATTCAACAACATTGGGCAAATTTGTTTAGAACCCAATGATTACTTGTGTTTTTATGTTGAGATAAATCTATTTTTGTTGTGTATATATTAAGGTTCAATGGGTAGTAAAACTTGTTTAAAATGTTTGTTGAGTAGAATTTTCTTACAATTTGTATATATGTAGTACATTTGTTTTTATATTTCAAGGAAACATATTAAGTTATTGTGAATCTACTTGGTATTGTTGTCTTTTATGTGGCTTTGATGTTTGTTTATAGAGAGAAAAATAAATAAAACATATTGCATAAAAAAAATTAAACATTTTAGATCAGTTTTGGCAAAGAACAATTCTAAGAAGTGGCCTCACTTTTTAGATCGGTTGTAATATGAACCGTTCTAAAAAGTCATGACTTTCAATTACGTGACTTTCTACAACTTCTATACAACTGTTCTTAAAAGTCTCTTTTGTAGTAGTGTGGTGAGGTTTACTGTTCAAAAGCTGTCATTCCATCTATCCTCTCCTTGTCACTTGGGCAATTTTCATTTTTAAAGTTAAACGAGAGTGAAGATGGAATGCATTATGAAGACGGATGGCTAATTGTTACATATTTTGCAAGCACACCAAATATTGTAATTTTTCAATAAGTATGAGATCATCTCCACAGAAGTAAACATAATAAGGAAACTAATCATATTGATCAATGTTTTTGATGTTGTATATCTTCCACATTTTAGTAGCACGAAGATTATATTGTCATTTCCGACGATTTCAATGGAGTCAAGAATATCTTATCTTGAGGAAGGAAGACATGGATTTGTCAACATTTGAGTTGTCAACCATTGCTAAAGCCACTAATAATTTTTCTAGCAAAAATAAACTAGGGGAAGGTGAATTTGGGCCAGTGTACAAAGTTAAATACCCATGTCTAATGTAGAACTTTATTTTCTCTAAAACATTTCATAATTTTTCCAAACGATGGTTTTCAGGGTACACTAATAGATGGGCAAGATGTAGCCATAAAACGGCACTCACAGATGTCTGATCAAGGACTGGGGGAGTTTAAGAATGAAGTTGTGCTAGTTGCAAAACTTCAGCACCGTAATCTTGTGAAACTTCTAGGTTGCTGCGTTCAAGGCGGGGAAAAATTGTTGATCTATGAATACATGCCCAACAAGAGCTTAGACTACTTCATCTTTGGTTAGCCTTTGAAAATCCAACTTTACATCAAGAAATTCATGGCTCTCCGTATGTGATTGCCTTTAAATTCTGTTTAGAAAGCTATTCTTGTACTAATCATGTAAGTGAATTTAATTAGAAGAAGCTAGAAGTAAGCTCTTAGCCTGGAATCAACGTTTTCACATTATTGGTGGCATCACACGGGGGCTTCTCTATCTTCACCAAGACTCTAGACTGAGAATTATTCACAGAGATTTGAAAACCAGCAATATCCTACTCGATGCAGATATGAATCCTAAAATCTCAGACTTTAGCCTGGCTCGGACTTTTGGCTGTGATCAAATTCAAGCCAAAACCAGAAAAGTGGTTGGAACATAGTAAGTTGCTTTCTTCTTTTTGTACTTATTGTATAGTTTATATATGCAATTGTTTTTTGTGACTGCTACAGAAAATTGTACTTGTAGTGGTTACATGCCTCCAGAGTACGCTGTGCATGGTCATTACTCTGAAATCAGATGTCTTTGGTTTTGGCGTGATTGTACTAGAGATAGTTAGTGGAAGCAAGAACAGGGGATTTTCTGACCCGGAACACTCTCTGAATCTACCTGGACATGTAAGCACAATGACTATCCACTTTACTACCTAGTTGAAAGGTGAGAAATTATTGCCTCAGCCAAAGGCTCCTGGATTTTATATAGGAAAGTGTACTCCTGAATCAGTATCTTCATCTAAAACTTGCAAATTTTTATCACAAAATGAGATATCCCTGACAATTTTCGAGGCAGGATAGAATACAAATACCATTAATGTATATTTTGTTGATGAATAATGAAAATGATATGGCTTCCTGTAAGTAAAGTTGATATGAAATTAAAGCACAAATATCAACAAAGTCCATCACAATTGGTAGATAACTTGGACTCTTAAGCGAGCTGTCATTGGATAGATTCCTGATGTATATAAAAGATTTTCTAAGGAGAGAGAATAGTCTCTAACTAACTTTTGGGGAATATCCTTGATGCGAATAAAAAGAAATGATTATAAAAAACCTATGGATCGGATAGCATGATCTCATTTGTCTTCTGACCTATTGCTTGATTCTGTAAATTTAAAACCATGGGTCAGCGGCTTATTCGTGTACCACTCATCATTTTAATGCCATTTTTTGTTGTTGAAGTTTTTGTAATAATTCATGGTCATAACATTTTGAAATTTTGTAACGCTCATCAGTTTTGAAAGCCATTTTGAATGGTTGTTAATGGATGATAATGGCCAATAAAGAATTGTAACAGCCAATAATGAGTGGTAATGGCTGATAAATGCATTCTTGATGGTAGAATGCCTATATAAGCACATGAATTTGGTCCCTGAGCTCATCCCTTCGAATTCAGTCTTATACACCATCTAGAGAGTGGAAGAGAGAGAGCTTGGAAGAACCAAAACAAGAAACTCTTCATAGCAATGGCTGGAGGTATGATTTGATCTGTAATTTCCGCATTTTATTAATAACTTGTGTTTCTTTGTAGTTTGTAATATCACAGGTTAAAAGAGATTTGTTCTAACATTTGGTATCAGAGCAAGAATTGCCTCTGCCTTGTCCATTTTCGTTTTTCGGTATTTTCCGATTTGATTTTGTTTATGGTATGAAGGGCCTTGTTTCTTAAAAAATAAAATTAGAAATATGTATTTCGTTTGATTTCCTTAATTTTGGCTTTTGAATCGTGAAAAATGGTGTCCGAATGAATGAAAAACGAACGGGTCTGCGTATGGGTCGGGTTTGACCCGCTAAAGGTTGAAGATGATGAACAGTGTTTTAAAAAAAAAAAAAAAGACAAAAACTCCTACGTTTTGTGCTAGCTGGGTGTTGAACCCTTGACTCCGAGAACACTAATGTATGTGCAGACCACTAAACCAGTAAAGCTTTTTTGATATGTTGTCGTTTTTAATACGTTATATACACATTGTGCTTTACAGTTTTTTGAATTTTGATTTAATTTATGCATGAATATATTCTAGAACATTTTATTCTATGCATATATATATGAAATCAAATGCATAATATTATATTTCAATTATAAAATTATATGAGAATCTTATTCATAATTATATTGTATCTTGATTTTGAAATGCAAAATACTATTTATTCTCATATAATAAATTTTTATGTCTAAGTGATCTTTATGATTTTGATTAATTATGGATTAGCCACAGCATCTATATTTGATTAAAATTATATATTAAGTTGGTTAAAGATCATATAAGGAATTAGACATAATATTGTAATTAATTATACTTATATAATGAATTTTATCTCACAAGAATTTTTATTATATCTGTATAATTAATTGGGATAAAATGACGTATTATTTTTCATGATTTACCCACAGGCATCATGATGTATGTATAATTTGTCGATTTTATCATAAAGTAAAAATTTACGATAGAAATTAAATTATTTTCATATTGTACCCGTAAAGCATGAATATTAAGCAAATAATTTGATTATTCTATCATAAGGTTTAATTGTTTCTTATTGAATTAAAAATTTAGCCCACAGGCAATTTTTATGTCACAAGATTCAATTTTATGGTATGTTTACATTGGTAAAAGATACAATTAAGATTAGTATGCCTCAAATTTTGACATAAGCCTTTGAATTTTGCAGCTTCTCAAACTATTAATTTTTCTGATATTCAATGTGATGTTCCCGAACTCAAAGGAGATAACTATAAGATATGGAAGGAGAGAATTCTTTTACAATTGGGGTGGATGGACATAGATTATGCTATAAGGAAAGACGAACCACCTGCAATCACAAATGAAAGTAGCCCAGCTGACGTTGCGCTATATGAGCGGTGGGAACGATCCAACCGGCTCAGCGTGATGTTCATTAAGACTAAAATCTCGGCTGGGATACGTGGTTCTGTTGACCAGCATGAAAAGGTCCGAGACTTGCTTAAGGCCATTGATGACCAGTTCATCACTTCAGATAAGACTTTAGCAAGCACCTTGATCATGAAGTTTTCTTCTCTTCGGCTCACCAGTGTGAAAGGTGTGCGTGAGTACATCATGAAAATGCGAGATATTTCAGCTCAACTTAAGAAACTAGAGGTTGATATGTCTGAGTCCTTCCTAGTGCATTTCATTTTGAACACCCTTCCGCATGAATATGGGCCATTTAAGATTTCCTACAACACACATAAAGATAAATGGTCTATCAATGAATTAATGACCATGTGTGTTCAGGAAGAAGAAAGGCTTGTAATGGAGATGGGTGAGAGTGCACTACTGACTACTGCTTATGGGAAGAACAAAGCAATTAAGTCTCAAGCTTATCAGAAGGGGAATGGTAAAATACCACCTCAAGCTGATATTAAGAAGGTGGCAAAGTGTTTCTTTTGCAAGAAGATGGGACACATGAAAAAGAATTGCCCCGGATTCCAGAAATGGCTTGAGAAGAAAGGTAAATCAATCTCATTAGTATGTTATGAATCTAATATGGTTAGTGTTAATATTAACACCTGGTGGATTGATTCTGGATCTACTATTCATATTGCAAATTCTTTACAGGGTATGGAAAACCTAAGGAAACCAGTGGGAAGTGAGCAAAGCATTTTATCAGGCAATAAGCTAGGCTCACATGTGGAGGCCATTGGAACTTGCATTTTGACTTTAAGTAGTGGCTTTATTTTAAAATTAGAAAGGACTTTTTATGTACCAAGTTTTTCCCGAAACTTGATTTCTATTTCAAGGCTTGTACCGTTTGGATATTCCTTTAATTTCAAAGACACATCATTTGAGTTATTTTATAATTCTGAATGTGTTGGGAATGGTATATTGTCTGATGGTCTTTATCTTCTTGGTTTACAAAATAATGCCACTTATAGTTCTATGCATGTTCAAACTGGTATTAAAAGGTGTAATATTAATGAGAATTCCTCTATGTTATGGCACCGGAGATTAGGACATATCTCCATTGAGAGGATTAAAAGGTTAGTGAAAGATGGGGTACTCAATACTCTAGATTTTGCTGACTTTAAGACTTGTATGGACTGCATTAAGGGTAAGCAGACCAACATGTCTAAGAAAGGTGCTAATAGGAGTTCAAGCATATTAGAAATAATTCATACTGATATTTGTTGTCCAGATATGGATGCACATGGTCAGAAATATTTTATCACCTTTATAGATGATTATTCACGATATATGAATGTTTATTTGCTTCATAACAAATACGAAGCATTGGATGCCTTCAAAGTCTTTAAGGCTGAAGTTGAGAACCAATGTGGCAAGCAAATAAAAATAGTGAGATCAGATAGAGGTGGAGAATACTATGGCAGGTATACTGAGAATGGACAAGCACCTGGTCCCTTTGCAAAGTTCCTTCAAGAACATGGGATTGTTGCCCAATACACTATGCCTGGTTCTCCGAATCAGAATGGTGTGGCAGAAAGAAGGAACCGAACATTATTGGACATGGTGCGGAGTATGCTTAGCAACTCCAATCTTCCTAAATCCTTGTGGGCTGAAGCACTAAAGACGGCAGCGTATATATTAAATCGTGTTCCAACCAAGGCTGTCCCAAAGACACCTTTTGAGTTATTTAAAGGTTGGAAACCGAGTTTGAAACATATGCGCGTTTGGGGTTGTCCGTCTGAGGTGAGAATATATAACCCACAAGAGAAGAAACTTGACCCGAGGACCATTAGTGGGTATTTCATTGGATATGCCGAAAGGTCTAAAGGTTATAGGTTTTATTGTCCACATCATATTACTAGGATTGTGGAATCAAGAAATGCCAAATTTATTGAAAATGATTTGATCAGTGGGAGTGATCAATTGAGGGACTTAGGTTCTGAAATTGATTATATAGAATCTCAACCTTCCACGTCAAATGAAAGATTGGTTGTAATTCATACCCCTCAAGTTCAAAGGGATGATGAACAACACATGATTGGCATTCCACAAACTGTTGTTGATAATCCAGTAGATCAAGTTGATCATCAAATTCATGAAAATGATGAACAACCAGTTGAACAACATAATCCCCAAGAAAATGTTGATGCAACATTAAGGAGGTCTACTAGAGTAAGAAAATCAGCTATTCCTAGTGATTATATTGTATATTTGCAAGAATCTGACTATAATATTGGAGCTGAAAATGATCCTGAAACTTTTGATCAAGCCATGAGTTGTAAAGAGTCAAATTTATGGTATGATGCCATGAAGGATGAGATGAGTTCCATGCAGAGTAACAAAGTTTGGAACCTTGTAGAGTTGCCTAATGGGGCGAAGGCCATTGGATGTAAATGGGTCTTTAAAACCAAAAAGGATTCATTAGGCAACATTGAGAGATACAAGGCAAGACTTGTTGCTAAGGGATTTACTCAAAAGGAAGGAATAGATTACAAAGAGACTTTTTCTCCAGTATCTAAGAAAGATTCTCTTCGTATAATCTTGGCATTAGTTGCTCATTTTGACCTTGAGTTGCAACAAATGGATGTGAAAACAGCTTTTCTTAATGGTGATTTAGAGGAGGAGGTTTATATGAAACAACCTGAAGGTTTCTCCTCTAATAGTGGTGAGCATTTGGTTTGCAAGCTTAATAAATCTATATATGGTTTAAAACAAGCTTCCCGTCAGTGGTACCTTAAGTTTCATGGGATAATTTCTTCATTTGGTTTTGATGAAAACCCCATGGATCAATGCATATACCACAAGGTTAGTGGGAGTAAAATATGCTTTCTTGTTTTATATGTAGATGATATTTTACTTGCAGCCAATGATCGGGGTTTGCTACATGAGGTGAAACAATTTCTCTCTAAGAATTTTGACATGAAGGATATGGGTGATGCATCTTATGTCATCGGCATTAAGATTCATAGAGATAGATCTCGAGGTATTTTGGGTCTATCACAGGAAACCTATATTAACAAAATTCTAGAGAGATTTCGGATGAAAGATTGTTCACCAAGTGTTGCTCCCATTGTGAAGGGTGATAGGTTTAATTTGAACCAATGTCCAAAGAATGACTTTGAGAGGGAACAAATGAAAAACATTCCTTATGCTTCAGTTGTTGGAAGCCTCATGTATGCTCAAGTATGCACAAGGCCTGACATTGCTTTTGCAGTTGGAATGTTAGGAAGATATCAGAGTAATCCAGGTATTGACCACTGGAGAGCTGCTAAGAAAGTGTTGAGGTACCTTCAAGGGACCAAAGATTACATGCTTATGTATAGACAGACAGACAATCTAGATGCGATTGGTTATTCAGACTCAGACTTTGCTGGTTGTGTTGACTCTCGTAGATCAACATCTGGGTACATTTTCATGATGGCTGGTGGAGCTATTTCATGGAGGAGTGTTAAGCAGTCTTTGACTGCTACTTCTACCATGGAAGCTGAGTTTGTCTCTTGTTTTGAGGCTACATCACATGGTGTATGGCTTAAAAGTTTCATTTCTGGGCTGAAGATAATTGATACTATTTCAAGGCCTTTAAGAATTTTTTGCGATAACTCAGCTGCTGTCTTTATGGCTAAGAATAACAAAAGTGGAAGTCGAAGTAAGCACATCGACATTAAGTACTTAGCCATTAGAGAAAGAGTAAAAGACAAGAAAGTGGTCATTGAGCATATAAGCACTGAGTTGATGATCGCTGATCCTTTAACTAAAGGCATGCCACCGTTTAAATTTAAGGATCATGTAGAAAGAATGGGACTTGGTTCCAATTTATGATTGTATACATATATGTAAAAATTGAAACTTTTATATTATGATATTTTCTCATATTTTGGTGCACATTGATTTATTTGAGAAAAATTATGTTTTGGACCAAGAATAAACATTGGGTTTATTCATGAAGTTTTATTACCACTTTAAGTATACTGCTTGGGAAATTGAGTATATTGTAATACATAGATGATATTACTCGTTATAAGAGGAACTATCACTATGATTCATATATTCATTTCTTAAGAAGATTGAGCATTAAGTCAAAATGTTTGGACCAAGTGGGAGAATGTAATAATTCATGGTCATAACATTTTGAAATTTTGTAACGCTCATCAGTTTTGAAAGCCATTTTGAATGGTTGTTAATGGATGATAATGGCCAATAAAGAATTGTAACAGCCAATAATGAGTGGTAATGGCTGATAAATGCATTCTTGATGGTAGAATGCCTATATAAGCACATGAATTTGGTCCCTGAGCTCATCCCTTCGAATTCAGTCTTATACACCATCTAGAGAGTGGAAGAGAGAGAGCTTGGAAGAACCAAAACAAGAAACTCTTCATAGCAATGGCTGGAGGTATGATTTGATCTGTAATTTCCGCATTTTATTAATAACCTGTGTTTCTTTGTAGTTTGTAATATCACAGGTTAAAAGAGATTTGTTCTAACAGTTTTCAGTGGCATCCATGTTGAATGAATAATTTATTGTACAGTTCAAATCTTTTAATTTATTAAAAAACAGATTGGTAATTGTCTTTCTTGTTGTGTGTCACGAATTTGTCTCCATTGACATTGAAACTAACCTGCTTATTGGTGCATTTTCCCACTCATTCCGCAGCTACAATACTTTACAAAGGCAAGAATATCCAATTCTAAGATTTTTATTATGCAAAAGTTTTAATCTTTTCAATTTCAAATTACGGTGATGCCATTATGATATTAAATTTAACAAATTCATTGTAATATTTCAGTTTGGTATAACTGCTAATTCAATACAAATTTAAATAATCAATTACCTTACAAATCTTATTAAATATATCTTACTGTCTATATTTATATTGTTTTTCTAATTAACTGTCAATATTTATATTGTTTTTCTACTTAAGAAAGGCTTAAATATGATTTTTATGCCTAATAAATACATGATTTTTGTGGTTCTTCTCTAATAATTTTTTACTTTCCATTAAATCCCTAAACAAAGCAAAATTTATTAGGAACCAAACTAAAAAATTGGATATTTATTATCAAAAACATATTTAAAACATAAAAAAGTACTTGTATTTTTTTCAAATGACAATGTATATTTTTATTTTTGTGACCATGGGCCCAAATATTCAACATCGAAAGCAATTATTATTCTATGTTTTTCTCACACAAAGTGAGTATTTTCCTCCCAACATGATTTATTTAATACTCAAGATCAAGATTCAAACCATGAATCACTTACTTATGGGAAATAAGCCACTATCACTTCTGCTAACTAATATTGGTTTCAGTTTTTTTATGTACCTCTATAATTTAACATACCTCTATAATTCATAATAGAAAGTTAGAAAGAACAATCAGTTCAATAGGAAGGGAAGTTCACAGAAGCATAGCTACATAGCATGTGAAACATGCCACAAGAGAGAGTGATTTTGGAAACAAAACAGTTTCATATTCTGTCCATTGATCCTTTGTTTTCACCTATCCATCCAAACTGCAGAAATACCTCTATTCATTAATTTCCCACCCCCTATTTATTTCCTCCCTCTTTTCTCCTAAACCAAATTACCAAACAAAAGGCATAGTCTAAAACATGATGCAATCAATTGCCTAGGTCCTCATATGATCCATTACATATCAGTCTAGTTCAGTTTCACAAAAATCCTACAGATTAATCATGTTCCATTTAAGAATTACCTGCTTTTGATGAATGCCACAGGGTCGTCCAAGCTCAGTCCATGCATCCTGCATAAAACAGGAAGCATTACATAAACTTTCCTTCAGATAAAGAATATGAATCAAGTGAAAGATGACAAAAGAAGCAATAGAGAGCACAGGAAAATTCATCCACTAAAAGCATATAACAGATGGTTTCAATTGTATGTAATAGTAACAAAGTTTACCTATGGAGATGCACCAAAAGAAATGTGTTGTGAGCCAACAATGAAGTACAATTCTTCTCCCAACTATATAACCAAGAAAGAACTTAATTAGATGCTAATACTACAACCACGTTACCAAATTTAGCAAAAAGTCTCTAAAAGGAAGCCAACTAAATGTGTCATGATAAATAAGTTAAAAGCCCAAAACCCCAACTGATATAGGGTTTAAAGAACTCAAACCTTCACATGGACCTCTTCCATGTAAATGCTACCAGCAGGTAATGGAGGAGCAGAAGCCTTGTTCATTAAGGCCCCCACACCAACCTTCTTACCAGAGGAGCTATCATATATAGAAACACGGCATGTAACTGGCGTGGTCCCATCAGGAAACTCCAATGGCAATTCCACTTTCATAATTAAAAGAGAAAATGTAAACATATTAAAATAGAACTAGAAAACTTGGTAAAACATTTAAATTTAAATTTCAAGATGATACAATAAATACCTCCCTCATCATGACAGCAGTCTATAAATTGACTTGGAATAGGAAATGCGAAGGAAAGTCCCTAAAGAACAAAGCAAAAATATAAAAGCAGAAAGTATTAGTAATGTGGAATTGTAGGAGGAAGAAAAAAAAAGCAATAATAAATCAGCATTTGATATCCAAAGTATGTACCGGATAGAATAGGGTGTAAATGCCCCTATCCTTGTCAAAAATTCCAGGATATGTGGGCCCAAACAGTGCATATACAACAACAAATGTAGCTAAAGTTGATGGCCATCAATAGTGTTTTACAACAAGTATATACTGAAATTACAAGTCCAGATACTCACCCAATCAAGGAAGTAGAATGGCACATCTGAAGTCGCTTTACATCAAATATTTCAATAAGGCGCAATCTATACAATAGCAATGAAATGTTTCATCAATCTCTAAATTAGCAGTACCTTCAGCGCCTCTGCGGGGGACGGCTGCGGCTGCGGGAGCTTCAGGAGGAAGAGGAGGAGGAGGGGGAAGACGATTTGGAGTGCGAGGGAGAACCGAACTGAGAATGGAAGCGCGAGCGAGAGGAGGAATAGGAGTCGGAGGGGGAAGAGGAGCGAGAGGAGGAGCTGAAAATGGAACCGGAGGGATAGGGATGACCTCACCCAGGTTTCACCATTGTTGTAGCAATGAGGAAGGAACGAAATGAAAGCCTCGATAAACCCTAGCTCCTATAACCAGGCTAAGGAGTGAAACTGAAAGTGAATGCGAGAAGTCATATATAGTTGTCAGCTTACAAAATGAAAAATAATGGATTAAAATATAATGAATTCAAAGACAGTGCTAGCTTAAAACGTAGTAGTTATCTTACAAACAAAGATGGTCTTTAGAAAACCGCCTTAGTAACATTTAAATCAAAGGCGGTTTTGTAAAAACCGTTGTTAACACCTTTAAAAGTTGGTTTAAATTGGGAAAATGCCATCGCGTGTTTTACTACATCGGTTTTTCAATAACCGATGTAGATTTGACGATGTTGAATGATTAATTTGTAGTAGTGTACATCTCTTTATAATATTTTTATTTAATTTACCAATTATAATATTTTTTAAAAATAGCGATCGCACAACACGCGAAAATAGTTCTAGTTCTCACTAATCTCTATACGAAATATAATTGAGTATTATCAATTCTATCTTATAAATTTAAAAAATATGTGTACATGTAACGGTTGATCAGGATCACGGACACATAATAATCTTTGACTACCTAATAATTTTTCCCGTGTGCTAATATCAGCTCGGATAAATGAAAAACTAAAATGAAAATGAGAAATTGATAGCAATACAGCCCAAAGGGATTACAAGCCCAATAGGATGCAGAAAGTACCAGCCTACCTCTGTGACTTTGTATAATTCCCAACCAACTTAGGATATTCTTTGCTTTGTCAGCAAATTAGTTATAACCGATTTAGGATATTTTTACAATTTTTTTATTAGGATATTTGCAATTTTGTTAATACTTTGGTCCTTTTTGTTGCTGGCCATATGCGTGGCAATCTTTATCCTTCTATTGAAAACCATTATAAATACCATGGAAATGAAATAATAGAGCAAGGAAAATTTCAATACAAATACTTAGTATGATTTTAGAGTAGAGTATTAGAAGCTTACCCTATCATTTTGGTCTGACTTGCCACCGTCATGGTGGAACATAACACTTGACAAACCACCACCAAATGCCTCGAGGAGGTCGTAAACTGCCTTACCCAAGGTTAGACCTCCCTTGCCTAGAACCATGCATCATTATCCCAAGCTCAGTCGACCATGAACAACAAGATTGACTCCATTCTAGATAGACTTACTGCCCTAACCACCCCATTATCCCCAAAATCACCCACAACAACTTTTCACCCCCTTCACCGCCACACCGGCCACACATGAAATTAGACGTTCTGAGGTTTGACTGACAGGATCCTGAAGGATGGATTTTTAAAATCTCCTAATTCTTCGACTACCTGTGCATGCTTGATAATGAATGACTTACAGTTGCGTCCTTTTACATGGAGGCACTAGCTCTCTTATGGTACCAATGGATGTTGCACAATAGACTCTTGACATTGTGGCCAACCATGTTGCAGGCCAGAGAATCTCACTATGCTCCTTCTTACTACAATGATCCCCACGAGGCTCTATTCAAGATACAACAACAAGGTTCGGTCAATGATTATCTTATCAAATTCAAGAGACTTGTGAATCACACAGTGGGCCTCGCACCTCCGTTCCTTCTTAGTTGTTTTATCTCTAGTCTCACCCATAAGCTCTGTTGCAAGGTCTAGACTCTGCAACCGTTTTCGTTACCACAGGTCGTCGCACTAGCAACGCTGTAGGAAGACAAATTCTTGGATCGTCATCGCTCCGGCCAGAACCAGTCTTGTCCTACAACGATCATTTCCTCTGCTCTGGGAACCCTGAGTCCTTCACCTGGGCCTTCAAACACCAGAGTTCCCATTAAAAGAACTTATCTCTAGCAAGTGGTTTAGTGAAGATGTTTGCTAGTTCATGCTCACTATCAATAAACTCCATGTAACAATCACCCTTTGAAACATCATTTCTAAGAAAATGATGTTTTATCTCTATATGTTTGGTTCTAGAATGCATGACATGATTTTTAGTTACAATGATCGCACTTGTGTTGTCACATTTTAAAGGAATGTGATCAAGGATCACTCCAAAGTCTTCAAGTTGTTTCATTTAGCGACTTTGAGCACAGCAACTTTCAGCTGCAATATATTCAACTTTTGTAGTAGATAGTGCTACACAAGCTTGTTTCTTGCAATTTCAAGATATAAGATAGCTTCCTAACAGGTGGCATGTCCCACTTGTGCTTTTCCTTTCTGGTTTCCATTGGTTGTGCCCTTAAGGTACTTAATGATCCTTTTAACAGTTGTCAAGTGAGATTCCTTAGGATTAGACTGATACCTTGCACACAAGCTAAAACTGACATAATATTTGGCCAACTTGTAGTTAAGTAAAGAAGTGACCCAATCATACCTCTATATCCTGACTCATCGACTGATTTAACTTTCTCTTCTAAGTCATGATAGATTGATGTTACCATTGTAGTTGATGCTTCTTTGCACTTTTTCATTCCGAATTTCTTAATTAGTTAGGAATAGTATTTGGTTTGACATAGGAAGGTTCCATCTTTCATTTGTTTGACTTTGATTCATCAAGTTTGTTTAAAAACACTCACTAGGTTTTGATTGACTTGTGAGAGGTGGGTTAAGGAACTAAGTCCGACACTTCATTCCTTTTAAACTTGTTAGTGCTTAGCTCTACTGAGTTTTAAAAGATTGGCTAAAATTTTGTTAAAACATAAGCACTTAGACAATGAAGGAAAGCTGGAGTTGCTGCACATGATGTCCAACGTTATGTCAAGGAATCAGATTGGGCTGCACAATGCACAAGGCAAGATAAAATGTCAAATGAAGAATTGAAGCTGCAGGATCCACGATGTCGGATACAATGTCCAGGACATCCTGCCCGAAAATACTGGACATATAAATCTGTTATATCTTTAACAGATTGTGCAGGATCCACGATGTCGGATACAATGTCCAGGACATCCTGCCCGAAAATACTGGACACATAAATCTGTTATATCTTTAACAGATTAATGTGCAGTTAGCAACAGATTTGGCGATCTATCTTTAGGAACGAATTAAAAGATAATTAAAGTTCGAATTACAAACTTGAATAGTTCGTTCAGGGATTAAAGATTAAAGATAAAAACTAAAAGATCAAACTTGATCTTTTAGATCTTTAAGTGCAGATTTTTCAGGAGAATGATAGATCTCATCCAGCGCAAGCTGTTGCAGCCCAGATACGCACACTGCTATATAAACATGAAGGCTGCACGAGTTTTCTACCAAGTCCGGGATTGAAGAGTTATTTTGTGAGTTTTGGGACTTGAGTGTTTTGTGAGCCACCTTGATGTTACCCTAACATCAAGTGTTGGACCTGAGTGTGTAGAGTTGATCTCTTTGTTCAGAGAGCAATCTCTGGTGTGTCTTGGATTTATTTGTAAACACGGGAGAGTGATTGAGAGGGAGTGAGAGGGGTTCTCATATCTAAGAGTGGCTCTTAGGTAGAGATTGCACGGGTAGTGGTTAGGTGAGAAGGTTGTAAACAGTGGCTGTTAGATCTTCGAACTAACACTATTTTAGTGGATTTCCTCCCTGGCTTGGTAGCCCCCAGATGTAGGTGACGTTGCACCGAACTGGGTTAACAATTCTCTTGTGTTATTTACTTGTTTAATCTGTTCATACAGTCAAATATAATCTCCATGTTCTGAAGCGTGATGTCGTGACATCTGGTACGACATCTGACCTCTGTATCAGAATTTCAATTGGTATCAGAGCAGGCACTCTAAATCACTGAGTGAGATCTAGGGAGATAAATTCTGATGAACATGGAGAAAGAAGGAGGACCAGTGAACAGACCACCAATTCTGGATGGAACCAACTATGAATACTGGAAAGCAAGGATGGTGGCCTTCCTCAAATCACTTGATAGCAGAACCTGGAAAGCTGTCATCAAAGGCTGGGATCATCCCAAGATGCTGGACACAGAAGGAAAGCCCACTGATGGATTGAAGCCAGAAGAAGACTGGACAAAAGAAGAGGACGAATTGGCACTTGGAAACTCCAAAGCCTTGAATGCTCTATTCAATGGAGTTGACAAGAATATCTTCAGACTGATCAACACATGCACAGTGGCCAAGGATGCATGGGAGATCCTGAAAACCACTCATGAAGGAACCTCCAAAGTGAAGATGTCCAGATTGCAACTATTGGCTACAAAATTCGAAAATCTGAAGATGAAGGAGGAAGAGTGTATTCATGACTTCCACATGAACATTCTTGAAATTGCCAATGCTTGCACTGCCTTGGGAGAGAAGATGACAGATGAAAAGCTGGTGAGAAAGATCCTCAGATCTTTGCCTAAGAGATTTGACATGAAAGTCACTGCAATAGAGGAGGCCCAAGACATTTGCAACATGAGAGTAGATGAACTCATTGGTTCCCTTCAAACCTTTGAGCTAGGACTCTCGGATAGGACTGAAAAGAAGAGCAAGAACTTGGCGTTCGTGTCCAATGATGAAGGAGAAGAAGATGAGTATGACCTGGATACTGATGAAGGTCTGGCTAATGCAGTTGTGCTCCTTGGAAAACAGTTCAACAAAGTGCTGAACAGAATGAACAGGAGGCAGAAACCACATGTCCAGAACATCTCTTTCGACATCAGGAAAGGTAGTGAATACCAGAAAAGGTCAGATGAAAAACCCAATCACAGCAAAGGAGTTCAATGCCATGGGTGTGAAGGCTATGGACACATCAAAGCTGAATGTCCCACTCATCTCAAGAAGCAGAGGAAAGGACTTTCTGTATGTCGGTCTGATGATACAGAGAGTGAACAAGAAAGTGATTCTGACAGAGATGTGAATGCACTCACTGGGAGATTTGAATCTGCTGAAGATTCAAGTGATACAGATAGTGAAATCACTTTTGATGAGCTTGCTATATCCTATAGAGAACTATGCATCAAAAGTGAGAAGATTCTTCAGCAAGAAGCACAACTGAAGAAGGTCATTGCAAATCTGGAGGCTGAGAAGGAGGCACATGAAGAGGAGATCTCTGAGCTTAAAGGAGAAGTTGGTTTTCTGAACTCTAAACTGGAAAACATGACAAAATCAATAAAGATGCTGAATAAAGGCTCAGATATAATTGATGAGGTGCTACAGCTTGGGAAGAATGGTGGAAACCAGAAAGGACTTGAATTTAATCATAAATCTGCTGGCAGAACGACCATGACAGAATTTGTTCCTGCCAAAAACAGCACTGGAGCCACGATGTCACAACATCGGTCTCGACATCATGGAACGCAGCAGAAAAGGAGCAAAAGAAAGAAGTGGAGGTGTCACTACTGTGGCAAGTATGGTCACATAAAGCCCTTTTGCTATCATTTACATGGCCATCCACATCATGGAACTCAAGGTCGCAGCAGCGGAAGGAAGATGATGTGGGTTCCAAAACACAAGACTGTTAGTCTTGTTGTTCATACTTCACTTAGAGCATCAGCTAAGGAAGATTGGTACCTAGATAGCGGCTGTTCCAGACACATGACAGGAGTCAAAGAATTCCTGGTGAACATTGAACCTTGCTCCACTAGCTATGTGACATTTGGAGATGGGTCTAAAGGAAAGATCATTGGAATGGGAAAGCTAGTCCATGATGGACTTCCTAGTCTGAACAAAGTACTGCTGGTGAAGGGACTGACTGCAAACCTGATCAGCATCAGTCAGTTGTGTGATGAAGGATTCAATGTAAACTTCACAAAGTCAGAATGCTTGGTGACAAATGAGAAGAGTGAAGTTCTAATGAAGGGCAGCAGATCAAAGGACAACTGTTACCTATGGACACCTCAAGAAACCAGTTACTCCTCCACATGTCTATTCTCCAAAGAAGATGAAGTCAAAATATGGCATCAAAGATTCGGACATCTGCACTTAAGTGGCATGAAGAAAATCATTGACAAAGGTGCTGTTAGAGGCATTCCCAATCTGAAAATAGAAGAAGGCAGAATCTGTGGTGAATGTCAGATTGGAAAGCAAGTCAAGATGTCCCACCAGAAGCTTCAACATCAGACCACTTCCAGGGTACTGGAACTACTTCACATGGACTTGATGGGGCCTATGCAAGTTGAAAGCCTTGGAGGAAAGAGGTATGCCTATGTTGTTGTGGATGATTTCTCCAGATTTACCTGGGTCAACTTTATCAGAGAAAAATCAGACACCTTTGAAGTATTCAAGGAGTTGAGTCTAAGACTTCAAAGAGAAAAAGACTGTGTCATCAAGAGAATCAGGAGTGACCATGGCAGAGAGTTTGAAAACAGCAAGTTTACTGAATTCTGCACATCTGAAGGCATCACTCATGAGTTCTTTGCAGCCATTACACCACAGCAAAATCGCATAGTTGAAAGGAAAAACAGGACTTTGCAAGAAGCTGCTAGGGTCATGCTTCATGCCAAAGAACTTCCCTATAATCTCTGGGCTGAAGCCATGAACACAGCATGCTACATCCACAACAGAGTCACACTTAGAAGAGGGACTCCAACCACACTGTATGAAATCTGGAAAGGGAGGAAGCCAACTGTCAAGCACTTCCACATCTTTGGAAGTCCATGTTACATTTTGGCAGATAGAGAGCAAAGGAGAAAGATGGATCCCAAGAGTGATCCAGGAATATTCTTGGGATACTCTACAAACAGCAGAGCATATAGAGTATTCAATTCCAGAACCAGGACTGTGATGGAATCCATCAATGTGGTTGTTGATGATCTAACTCCAGCAAGAAAGAAGGATGTCGAAGAAGATGTCAGAACATCGGGAGACAATGTAGCAGATACAGCTAAAAGTGCAGAAAATGCAGAAAATGCAGAAAACTCTGATTCTGCTACAGATGAACCAAACATCAATCAACCTGACAAGAGTCCCTCCATTAGAATCCAGAAGATGCACCCCAAGGAGCTGATTATAGGAGATCCAAACAGAGGAGTCACTACAAGATCAAGGGAGATTGAGATTGTCTCCAATTCATGTTTTGTCTCCAAAATTGAGCCCAAGAATGTGAAAGAGGCACTGACTGATGAGTTCTGGATCAATGCTATGCAAGAAGAATTGGAGCAATTCAAAAGGAATGAAGTTTGGGAGCTAGTTCCTAGACCCGAGGGAACTAATGTGATTGGCACCAAGTGGATCTTCAAGAACAAAACCAATGAAGAAGGTGTTATAACCAGAAACAAGGCCAGACTTGTTGCTCAAGGCTACACTCAGATTGAAGGTGTAGACTTTGATGAAACTTTCGCTCCTGTTGCTAGACTTGAGTCCATCAGATTGTTACTTGGTGTAGCTTGCATCCTCAAATTCAAGCTGTACCAGATGGATGTGAAGAGCGCGTTTCTGAATGGATACTTGAATGAAGAAGTCTATGTGGAGCAGCCAAAGGGATTTGTAGATCCAACTCATCCAGATCATGTATACAGGCTCAAGAAGGCTCTCTATGGATTGAAGCAAGCTCCAAGAGCTTGGTATGAAAGGCTAACAGAGTTCCTTACTCAGCAAGGGTATAGGAAGGGAGGAATTGACAAGACTCTCTTTGTCAAACAAGATGCTGAAAACTTGATGATAGCACAGATATATGTTGATGACATTGTGTTTGGAGGGATGTCGAATGAGATGCTTCGACATTTTGTCCAACAGATGCAATCTGAATTTGAGATGAGTCTTGTTGGAGAGCTGACTTATTTTCTGGGACTCCAAGTGAAGCAGATGGAAGACTCCATATTCCTCTCACAAAGCAAGTTCGCAAAGAACACTATCAAGAAGTTTGGGATGGAAAATGCCAGCCATAAAAGAACACCTGCACCTACTCACTTGAAGCTGTCAAAGGATGAAGCTGGCACCAGTGTTGATCAAAGTCTGTACAGAAGCATGATTGGGAGCTTACTATATTTAACAGCAAGCAGACCTGACATCACCTTTGCAGTAGGTGTTTGTGCAAGATATCAAGCCAATCCCAAGATAAGTCACTTGAATCAAGTAAAGAGAATTCTGAAATATGTAAATGGCACCAGTGACTATGGGATTATGTACTGTCATTGTTCAGATTCAATGCTGGTTGGGTATTGTGATGCTGATTGGGCTGGAAGTGCAGATGACAGAAAAAGCACTTCTGGTGGATGCTTCTATTTGGGCAACAATCTTATTTCATGGTTCAGCAAGAAGCAGAACTGTGTGTCCCTATCTACTGCAGAAGCAGAGTATATTGCAGCAGGAAGCAGCTGTTCACAACTAGTTTGGATGAAGCAGATGCTCAAGGAGTACAATGTCGAACAAGATGTCATGACATTGTACTGTGACAACTTGAGTGCTATTAATATTTCTAAAAATCCTGTTCAACACAGCAGAACCAAGCACATTGACATTAGACATCACTATATTAGAGAGCTTGTTGATGATAAAGTTATCACACTGGAGCATGTTGACACTGAGGAACAAATAGCAGATATTTTCACAAAGGCATTGGATGCAAATCAGTTTGAAAAACTGAGGGGCAAGCTGGGCATTTGTCTGCTAGAGGATTTATAGCAATTACTTTTATCTGAACGTGCTCAAACGTTAATAGCGCGTTCTCTACTGGGCCAAAAAAAATTCGACCGTTGCTTCACACGTCCCTTTACATTCCTCATTCAAACTTATATTTTCGTGGTAATCCCGTTTTCAGCATTCCCCAACAGCTCTCAGAAATTCACGAAACCATTCCAAAGGCTCTGCTTCTCCATGGCTACCGCACCAAAAGAAACTTCAGCTCCTGGTTCACCCTCTGTACCATCATCTCCATCATCCACCAAAGCACCATCAAACCAGGAACGACCTGAATTCAATATCCAACCCATACAAATGATTCCTGGTTCAGCCCCTGTTCCTGAAAAACTGGTCCCTAAAAGACAACAGGGAATGAAGATTTCTGAAAACCCTAGCCTTGCAACAAGTCCTAGGGAAGTAGACATGGAGATGGATAAGAAGATTCGCAGTATTGTGAGTAGCATTTTGAAAGATGCCTCTGTCCCTGATGCTGATAAAGATGTTCCAACATCTTCCACCCCAAATGTTTCTGTCCCTGATGCTGCTAAAGATGTTCCAACATCTTCCACCCCAAATGCTGAAGTCCTCTCTTCATCCAGCAAAGAGAGATCAACAGAGGAAGAGGATCAAGCCACAGAGGAGACCCCTGCACCAAGGGCACCAGAACCTGCTCCAGGTGACCTCATTGACCTAGAAGAAGAAGAATCTGATGAGGAACCCATTGCCAACAAGTTGGCACCTGGCATTGCAGAAAGATTACAAAGCAGAAAGGGAAAAACCCCCATTACTAGGTCTGGACGAATCAAAACTATGGCACAGAAGAAGAGCACTCCAATCACTCCTACCACATCCAGATGGAGCAAAGTTGCAATCCCTTCCAAGAAGAGGAAAGAAATTTCCTCATCTGATTCTGATGATGATGTCGAACTAGATGTTCCCGACATCAAGAGGGCCAAGAAATCAGGGAAAAAGGTGCCTGGAAATGTCCCTGATGCTCCATTGGACAACATTTCATTCCACTCCATTGGCAATGTTGAAAGGTGGAAATTTGTATATCAACGCAGACTTGCTGTTGAAAGAGAACTGGGAAGAGATGCCTTGGCTTGCAAGGAGATCATGGACCTCATCAAGGCTGCTGGACTACTGAAGACAGTCACCAAGTTGGGAGACTGTTATGAAAGCCTAGTCAGGGAATTCATTGTCAACATTCCCTCTGACATAACAAACAGAAAAAGTGATGATTATCAGAAAGTGTTTGTTAGAGGAAAGTGTGTTAGATTCTCCCCTGCTGTGATCAACAAATACCTGGGCAGACCAACTGAAGGAGTGGTGGATCTTGCTGTTTCTGAGCATCAAATTGCCAAGGAAATCACTGCCAAACAAGTCCAGCATTGGCCAAAGAAAGGGAAGCTTTCTGCAGGGAAGCTGAGTGTGAAGTATGCAATTCTGCATAGGATTGGCGCTGCAAACTGGGTACCCACCAATCATACTTCCACTGTTGCCACAGGTTTGGGTAAATTTCTGTATGCTGTTGGAACCAAGTCCAAATTTAATTTTGGAAACTATATTTTTGATCAAACTGTTAAGCATTCAGAATCTTTTGCTGTCAAATTACCCATTGCCTTCCCTACTGTATTGTGTGGCATTATGTTGAGTCAACATCCAAATATTTTAAACAACATTGACTCTGTGATGAAGAGAGAATCTGCTCTGTCCCTGCATTACAAACTGTTTGAGGGGACACATGTCCCAGACATTGTCTCGACATCAGGGAAAGCTGCTGCTTCAGGTGCTGTGTCCAAGGATGCTTTGATTGCTGAACTCAAGGACACATGCAAGGTGCTGGAAGCAACCATCAAAGCCACCACAGAGAAGAAAATGGAGCTGGAACGCCTGATCAAAAGACTCTCAGACAGTGGCATTGATGATGGTGAAGCAGCTGAGGAAGAAGAAGATCCAGCTGAGGAAGAAGAAGAAGCCGCTGAGGAAGAGGAAGATGGAGCAGAAGAGACAGAATCAGATGATGATTCTGAAGCCACCCCATGACCATCAGAACTTTATTTTTGCTTTTTACTAGCTATAGGGGCATGTCCCTTTGAACAATTGATTGCTATTGGTCTGTAATATTTGCATGCATTCTACTTTTGTCAAATTCTGTCTAAAAAGGGGGAGTAATAGTATTAATAGTATTATGCATGATTTATGATTCTGAGTAGTAGGACTCTATGTATGCAATAGTAGTCATGATGTATGATTTTGAGTAGTAGGATACGGTGGTGTATGCATGATTCATGATTTTGAGGGGGAGTTGTATGTATATGATTTTGAGGGGGAGACTGCTGCTGCTGATGATGACTGATGTAACTACTAGTAGCTGATAGAAGATGCTGCAGTAAGAGCATGGAGACAGGGGGAGCAGAAAGCGGATGTCACATGAGATGTCTTGACATCCTGGAAAAGACTAGTAGCTGATAGAAGATACCGCAGTGAACTGCTTCACAGCAGTAGGAGCATGGAGACAGGGGGAGCAGAAAGTTGATGTCACGTGAGATGTCTTGACATCCTGGAAACGACTTGCAACTTGCAGAATTTTGCTGTCGCCACTACAGATACCGCTGTGCTTGATTACTCTGATAATGAAAGTTGCTGATCCCACTTGCATAACTGCTCGTACCTGCTCAGGAAGTGTCTAAGTATGTTTTAGACAAAATTTGCCAAAGGGGGAGATTGTTAGTGCTTAGCTCTACTGAGTTTTAAAAGATTGGCTAAAATTTTGTTAAAACATAAGCACTTAGACAATGAAGGAAAGCTGGAGTTGCTGCACATGATGTCCAACGTTATGTCAAGGAATCAGATTGGGCTGCACAATGCACAAGGCAAGATAAAATGTCAAATGAAGAATTGAAGCTGCAGGATCCACGATGTCGGATACAATGTCCAGGACATCCTGCCCGAAAATACTGGACATATAAATCTGTTATATCTTTAACAGATTGTGCAGGATCCACGATGTCGGATACAATGTCCAGGACATCCTGCCCGAAAATACTGGACACATAAATCTGTTATATCTTTAACAGATTAATGTGCAGTTAGCAACAGATTTGGCGATCTATCTTTAGGAACGAATTAAAAGATAATTAAAGTTCGAATTACAAACTTGAATAGTTCGTTCAGGGATTAAAGATTAAAGATAAAAACTAAAAGATCAAACTTGATCTTTTAGATCTTTAAGTGCAGATTTTTCAGGAGAATGATAGATCTCATCCAGCGCAAGCTGTTGCAGCCCAGATACGCACACTGCTATATAAACATGAAGGCTGCACGAGTTTTCTACCAAGTCCGGGATTGAAGAGTTATTTTGTGAGTTTTGGGACTTGAGTGTTTTGTGAGCCACCTTGATGTTACCCTAACATCAAGTGTTGGACCTGAGTGTGTAGAGTTGATCTCTTTGTTCAGAGAGCAATCTCTGGTGTGTCTTGGATTTATTTGTAAACACGGGAGAGTGATTGAGAGGGAGTGAGAGGGGTTCTCATATCTAAGAGTGGCTCTTAGGTAGAGATTGCACGGGTAGTGGTTAGGTGAGAAGGTTGTAAACAGTGGCTGTTAGATCTTCGAACTAACACTATTTTAGTGGATTTCCTCCCTGGCTTGGTAGCCCCCAGATGTAGGTGACGTTGCACCGAACTGGGTTAACAATTCTCTTGTGTTATTTACTTGTTTAATCTGTTCATACAGTCAAATATAATCTCCATGTTCTGAAGCGTGATGTCGTGACATCTGGTACGACATCTGACCTCTGTATCAGAATTTCAAAACTGATTTAGCTCTTTATGCATAGCCATCTGTCATACCCTAATTTCGTCCGGGGACCATTGTTTGGTGGCATGCAACCTTTGCTTGACCGCTTCGAGGTACTTGGCACCCATTATTGCACAATACGTGAAGTTCCGTAACATGTCGGAAATCAAAAGGAAGCATTGTTACACAATCCGTGAGGTTCCGTAACATTCCGAAAGCCAAAAAAAGGGATGATTACGTGATCCTTAAGGTTCCATAACATTACGGAAGGAAAACAAGTATCATTACGGAATTCGTAAATTTCCGTAACGTTGCGGAAAAAGAATCAACAAAAAAGGGCAGAGGGTGTATTTAGTAAAAAAGGGGGTGCAAATAGCAACCATGCCCACTTGGGCCTTCCAGGATGTTCCTCCAGAAGGCGGTTGCTTCTGGAGGAAGCAACCTAGCTCGCCCGGGCGAGCTGGGTGGCAAGCTCCTCCCCCATTTTCCTATAAATAGGGGGAGGGGTGAAGGAGAAAAACGTTCAACCCTCCTTGTATCTTGAGATTACTTGAAATTAGTGAAAAAAAATCGTTTCCATGAAGAAAATCCAAGCCGAGGCGCTTCCATAATTCGTCTGAGACATTTCCGTAAGCAAATCCGTGAAGGTTTTCCGCCATCTTTCGTACGTTCTTCGGTCTTCAACCAGTAAGTTCCCGAAATCGAACTTTTTAATTCATTCTACGTACCCTTGGTGGTGCCCACTTGTTTCGTGTACTTTTATTTTCATTTCATTTACTTTCCGTACCCCCCTTTTGACGTGCTTTAGTAATTTATTTAAGTCATTTTCTTGCCTAATCAAAAAATAAAATAAATTTCCACCGATCATTTGAATTGTAACATCCATCAATTTATGTTAAAATGAAATCCGATCGTTCGGTCATGCCGTAACCACGTTGGAAACCAAAAAAGAGGTAAAATAATAATATAATAATAAAAAAATATCTTTTAGTAAAATAAAACAAAAAATCAATCGGGCGTTTCTCTTTGGGATTTCTTCTTTCTTAATTGAATTGACTAATAACTAAAGTGAAACTAAGGCTAAAATCAATTCACAAAATCAAGCTTTGTCCGCAAAAATCACTGAAAAAACGTTCTAAGGTCCAACGCCTCAGCTTTTCTCACCAAGTAAAAATGGATCATTTTAAGGTCCAACGCCTTAAAAGACCACCTTCCAAGTAAAAAACAATCACTTGATTCGCTCCTTTTAAAAGAACTACGTAGGTCTAATTTCCTCTTCGATGGAGGGTACGTAGGAGCAAAAGCCCCGCTTTTGTTGACATCAAAAATAAAATAGAAATAAAGTTTAGATACATAATTTCACACAATTCTAATTTAAGGTTGTTGTCCTGTGGGACAAACGTGAGAGGTGCTAATACCTTCCTCAATCGTAAATACAACTCCTGAATCTGGAATATTCTTCATGACTGGTTTCCTTTGGTTTTCCTAACGTTTTCCTTTCAATAAACGTTGGTGGCGACTCCGTGCATTTTCCTCCTATGGAAGACGCACCCGTGAGCCTCGCCTCGCTCGCCCATAATAGGGTAGGTTGCGACAGTTGGCGACTCCACTGGGGAATGTTTTGTGAGTTAGGCCTATTTTAGGAAAGTGTGGAATTATGAAACTTTGTGTGTGCGTCTCTTCTAGAACTGTGTAAAAATAATAAATGTTGTCTTTTCCACATTTTTACACTGCATTCTAAGCACCCATGGGTTTGAGTAAAAAAAGGGCCCTATACCCGGGTTCATGGAAATCTAAGGAGTGGAGGTGAATCTATGGTCATGCTAGGTCTCCGACTAGCTTGATAATAGTGAAACCTCGTCTAGAGCTTTCTCTCTTTATAATGTGTTGTCGCTGGTATTCCATACCGCCGCAATATTATTATCTTGAGTGATGATTCCTCTAGAAAATATCCATATGAGATATGGATCGTTGGGAGTAGTTATTAGAGACTCCTAGATATTATCCTATAGGTCCCCAAATAGGGGCATGGAGCAAGCACACTCTGTACCATTTGTTCTCATGCATTCTTCTGCAAATAGCACATAAATTATAGTTTTGCTGTATATCTAGTGATATCTTGTCTCTTTAGAGTAACACGTCACTTTTTAATGCATACGTTGGGGCACCAATGCCTAGAGCGTAGCATTAAAAAAATGGATCTTTTTCAGTCTCGTATACGTAAATTACCACTTGTTTTTCTTCTTTTCGTTTCATGCATGTGCATTGCATCATTCATATCAGAGCCTTGATTCACCCCTTTTTAGGTAAATGATGGGGACAAATCAAATCGGAAAAAGATTCTATCAAGTCAAGATTAAGGGCCTAGATGTCACCAGCCTTAAGGAGTTAGGGCAGTTGATGGGTCAGCTCCAACAGCAAGCTTTTCGCAAAGCTTACGGTAAAATCTGGGACCTAGCCATGGTAGAAGTCTCCACAGAGGCCATTGCCTCCCTCGCCCAGTATTATGATCAGCCGTTGAGATGCTTTACCTTTGGGGACTTCCAGCTGTCACCCATGGTGGAAGAATTTGAAGAGATCCTAGGATGTCCTCTAGGGGGAAGGAGACCGTACCTCTTCTCAGGGTTCTATCCCTCATTAGCTAGAATTTCAAAGACAGTCCAAATCTCGGCGTAGGAATTAGACCATAGAAAGCAAGTCAGAAATGGGGTGGTTGGAATACTGAGAAAATGTTTGGAGGCAAAAGCAAAAACCTTGGCAGGTAGAGGCGAATGGGCCCCGTTCATAGACATTCTGGCACTGTTGATCTTCGGAGGAGTCCTCTTTCCAAATGTGGATGGGTTGGTGGATCTAGCAGCGATCAACGCTTTTCTCGCCTATCATGACCACAAGGAAAGCCCGGTTGTCGCTATGTTAGCCGACCTATATGACACCTTCGTTCGAAGATGTGAGAAGAGCAGTACAAGGATTGTTTGCTGTACTCCAGCTCTTTATGTATGGTTGGTTTCGCACCTTTTTCGCCAAGAGGTGTGGCATGCTTGCCCGCTAGAAAGTCACCATTCATGCACAGGGAAAGGAGGGGCAAATTGGGACCGACTCTTAGCAAACAAGGAAGGAGCGTCTGTCAACTGGTTCCCTCCATGGAAAGAAGGAAAAACCGGGGTTCTTATTTCATGCAGAGGATTTTCGAATGTTCCCTTGATGGGGACAAGGGGTTGCATCAATTACAATCCCGTTCTTGCTATAAGGCAACTTGGCTACCCTATGAGAGGGGCACCGCTAGAGGAAGTGCTCGCGCCTATCATTTCACGAGGTTTCAATAAGGCCAACGGGGAGACACTTCAGAAGGTCTGCAAGGCATGGGAGGTGGTGCAAAAGAAGGGCAAAGAACTGAGGGGCAGTAACAATGGGCCCATCGGTGGTTACCGGAGGTGGTTGAAAGCCCACGTGCAAGGTTTGGATTGGCTCCCAAGTTTGAGAACCGCTAGAAGGGAGGAAGTTGAGGCACCGGAAGAAGACGAAGAGGTGTAGACCCTTAGAGTGGAACTCGAGCAAGCCCAAAAAGTCAAAGAAAGGTTCAAATCAGCAGCTCTTAAAATCCAAAAGGAGAATGCCGAACTAAGAGATACAAATATAGCTACCACCAAGGCCTTGGAACAAGAGACCAAGAGGGCTCGTAGGGAAGAGCACGGTCGGAACAAGGTCCGAGGGGCTCTATGGGGCAGCAACAGCGAACTTAAGCTCCGGAGAGAGGAAAGAGACCAGTCACGAGTACATGGCATGGTCTTAAAGGAGGAGTTAGCTGCCTGCTCAAGATCCAAGAGGAGTTTGGCCCAGCACTTAGAAGCCACGGAGCAAAGCATGCTAGCTATAATAGGGCAATACAAAGAAGAGTTAAACCAGTCTTTGACCCATGAGCAAAAGCTAGTAGAGGACTTCGCACAAGCATACGCCGAGAAGGAAGCAAGAGGGGAGGGTGATTGATGCATTGCATCAAGAAGCGACCATGTGGATGGATAGGTTCGCCTTGACTTTAAATGGAAGTCAAGACCTCCTGCGACTACTAGCCAAAGCAAGGGCCATGGCCGAAGTGTGTTCAGCCCTAGAGGAAATTCACGGGCTAATCAATTACTGTCAACACATGATAGATATGATGGCCCATATAATTAGAAACCGTTAGGTTCTTTTGTAACACTCTTGTAAAATCTTGGCTAGATAAAAGCTTTTGTTCCTTTTTCATAAAAAAAGAGAAGTTTTGAAACTCATCACGTTGTCTAAAAAGGCCTTGAGGTGGATCTAAGTGCTTTGATCATTCATTAGCATATTCATGATTTTGTGGCATGCTCACCACTGTTTGTTTCTTTACTGAACTCACCATAACTAAAAAAGCGCAAAGGCACCCCTATAACACCCGATCCAAAAGTAAGATGGATAACAAAGAGGGAGTGCAAGAACAGATGAAGGGCGACATGTCGGCCTTAAAAGATCAGATGGCTTCTATCACGGAAGCCATGCTAAAAATTCAAAAATCAATAGAAGAAAATGCTACGGCGGCCGCTTCCAATACAGCTAGGGAAGCGGAACCGGTGCTACAGCCCGCAATAAACTTGGGCCGAGATAGAAACGCGACGGGTTTCAATCGGAGGTATAGTCCTCAAGCCTACCCTTATGGTTTGCCTCCAGACTTCACTCCCCGTACCGTTCTCGACGATTTGAGCCAAGCCCCTACCTTCGAGGGACAACTCCCTCCTCATGCCGACTATCCTCTGTAGGAAGATGATGAAGGAGACGCCCATTTAGGCCCTCTACTTCCCCTCAAGGAACCGGCCCCCCATGAGTTGCCCCAACCAAACATAATCCGCCATGCCCCGGCTCAATCCGCACCCATTAAGGAACTTGTTCCCTTTTCAAAAGACAAGGGAAAGATCGATCTGCTTGAAGAGAGGTTGAGAGTGGTGGAAGGCCTCAGCAACTATCCTTTCTCGGATTTAGCCGATTTGTGTCTGGTACCTGACATCATCATTCCTCCCAAATTTAAAGTACCAGATTTCGATAAATATAAGGGGACGACGTGTCCAAAGAGTCATCTTCAGATGTATTGCCGAAGGATGGGGGCATATTCCACAAATGAAAAGTTGTTAATACACTTCTTTCAAGACAGCTTAGTCGGAGCAGCAGTGGCGTGGTATACAAATCTGGAAGCCTCTCAGGTCCGGTCGTGGAAAGACGTGGCGACTGCTTTCATTAGGCAATACCAATACAACACAGACATGGCTCATGATCGGAACCGACTTCAGGGTATGGGCAAACGGGAACATGAGTCCATCAAGGAATATGCTCAAAGGTGGAGGGACATAGCAGCCCAAGTCATCCCACCTATGACTGAGAGGGAAATGATCACGATTATGGTAGATACGTTGCCTACGTTCTACTACGAGAAGCTGATAGGATATATGCCGGCCAACTTTGCAGACCTTGTCTTCGCCGGAGAAAGAATCGAGTTCGGACTGAGGAAAGGCAAGTTTGAATACGCCTCCAACGCTGGCCCCAACAGCAATAGAAGAGCCCTAGTGGTGGGCACACGGAAAAAAGAAGGGGATACCCACGCGGTCACCACCGCCCCAACGTGGATGAAAACGCCCCAAAATGCTCAAAACTCATACCAACACAACCACCCAAACTTTTCGATCTGAGCCGGAAGTTCCCTCCCAACTCAAGTAGAAGGGCCTGCCACAACAGAAAAAACGCCTGCACAACACGCGGCTCCAGCCACACCCCGGCCAACCAATAATACGCCTCCTGGCACGAGCTATAACAATACACAACACCCCCCGAGAGACGAGTTCTCTCCTATTCCCATGGCGTATTCCGAGTTATGGCCCTCATTATTGGAAAACCATTTGGTGGTGGCCATACCCGGAAAAGTCTTCCAGTCACTATACCCCAAGTGGTACAACGCAAATGCCACGTGTGCATACCATAGTGGAGCCCCCGGACACAACATTGATTCTTGCCTGCCATTCAAGTATAAGGTGCAACACCTAATAAATGCCGGCTGGCTATCATTTCAAGAAGAGGGCCCCAACGTTAAAACCAATCCACTAGCCAGTCATGGAGGAGCTAGCGTAAATGCCATCGAAAAGGATAGGTCGTCAGGGTCAAAGAGATTAGAAGATGTGGCTATGTCTAGAAGATTCATCTACCAGTCGCGGCAGGCAGCATGCATGGTCTCTCGTGGCGGAGACAAAAGCGACGAATGTCTGTTTCATCTCGGGGAATCACACGACATGGGGCTCCGGACTCGATGCTTTAAGAGCAATTATCCTGATCACTTTCTCCTTGAATTGAGGGGGATCATTATCCTGATCACTTTCTCCTTGAATTGAGGATGATGCTTTAAAAGCAATTCCTTTCTTTTTCTTGTCATTTTCTTCATTTTGGTGCAATCTCAATAGTTCCATCTCGTGTTCCTGCAACTTTCCAAATAAAGTGGCAAGAGACATGTTAGACAAATCTCTTGATTCAGAAATGGCCGTTACTTTGGGTTGCCATTCTCTACTTAAACATCTTAACACCTTGTTTATAAGATCCTCATTTTGAAATTCTTTGCCTAAGGCTGCTAGATGATTTACTATATGTGTAAATCTCTTTAGCACTCTTACAATTTGAAACCCTGGAATATTCATCCATTCCCAGGGCAAATGTTATTATGTTTTTGGCTTTTAAGTTGTATTATACTCGTTTTCTATCCTCTTCAGACCATCTATCTCTAGGTTTTTCTATGGTTATGCTTTCACTTGATGAACTACCATCTATTGAAACTCTTTCTACTGTGGTGGGTATATAAGGCCCTATTTCTATGGCTTCCCAGATATTTAGATCTATTGCCTCAATAAAAATTTGCATTCGGGTTTTCCAGTAGTGGTAACCCTCTCCATTAAAGATTGGAGGTCTATTGATAGAATTCCCTTCTGGAAATAAGGAATTTGCTGAGGCCATCTTTTTCTTGAAGCTTCTATACTTTATACAAGAATGAAGCTCTGATACCACTTGTTAGACAAGTGGCCTCAGATATCTTAAGAAGGGGGGGTTGAATTAAGATATCCCAAACTACTTCCCCTAATTAAAAATCTATTTCACTTTTTATTTAAGTTATGAATTCCCTTAATGACAATCTTCTTAAATATTAATTCAAATAAAACAATTTGAATATGAATATAAAGCAATAATAAATAAAGGAGATTAAGGGAAGAGAGAATGCAAACTCAGTTTTATACTGGTTCGGCCACACCCTTGTGCCTACGTCCAGTCCCCAAGCAACCCGCTTGAGAGTTCCACTATCTTGTAAATTCCTTTTACAAGTTCTAAACACACAAGGACAATCCTTCCTTTGTGTTTAGAATTCCTTTACAACAAGAGACTCACGGTATCTTAATCCCTTAGAGAATGAGAAGAAGAAGAAGAATAAATCTCTCTAGAAAGAGATGGATTTTACAGATTGAGCACTCAAATAATTCCTTAATGAATTGCAATTGAATTGGCCAACGAATTCTTAAGAGGATAAAATGAATTTGCTCTTTGAGAGGATAAACACTTGTTGTTCTGAAAATCTCTGAGCAATTTTGTGTTTAAGTCACATATATATAGACCATTGGTGGTCATGAATAAAGCCTTTGAAAAGTTGTGACTCTTAAAATTATTTTTCTGAACATCCTGTCTGGTAATCAATTACAGTAATTGTGTAATCGATTACAGCTTTTAAAATTTGAATTAAAACGTTTACTAACTGCTGGTAATTGATTACCAATATTGTGTAATCGATTACACAGTCTAAAATTTCGAATTCAAATTTTTGTAGCTGTTTTAAAGCGTATTTGGCCACTGGTAATCGATTACATCCTCTGGTAATCGATTACCAGAGAGTAAAACCTTTGAGAAACTCTTTTTAACTTAAATTACTTGGCCAAACCTTTTGCTAATTCAATCAGGAATTCCCTTCCTAATATTCTAGTGTTCATCTTGATGTTGTGGCTTGTTAATCTTGAAGTATTGTCTTGAATTTAATCTTGAAAATCCCATTTGCATAAATTGCATCATATCATCATGATCATCATCAAAACATCAAAGGCAATTGCATCTACAATATGTGCTTGATCAGATTGAGGTTATTGGTTCTCAATGAGTATCGGAGTGGAGTTATTGAGATTTTCATTGAGAGTGTATGCCACATTGGGTGGTGTATAGTTGGGAGGCAAGCCATATGATGGGAAGGCGTGCTCGTTTTGAATTTGCACATCATGGGGTCGTCCGTACTTCCCAAATCTTTGCCTACCATATTTGAGGTTGGATGATTCATTTGGTTGAGGCCAGATGGGGGCATCGGGTTCACCATAGCAACAGCGTTGGTAGCGGCAACTGCAACCATATCGACTTCCCTTATCTTTTTCATGCTTATTATGGCCTCCATCATTGTGGCCATTTGCTCTTTCATGGCCTCCATGTCGGCCTTCATCTACTCTTGCACCTTCTCTACTTCACCCATTACTCTAGCTCTAGCACGGGTTTGGTAGGGGCGCCGTAAAGCGTGTTTTTTTTCTTTTTTGATAATAACGATTAAGTTCATTTTTATTTTATTTTATTTATTTATTTATTTTCTTTTTCAAGGAAAGAATGCAATGAGCAATGCAACCAATGAAAAGCATGGATGTATGCGAATGATGTACAGTTGAAGTATTGTGAATTTTTACGCAGGATATGGGGTTGAATCAATTTAGATTTTCAACATGGTCCATGACATCTTTATCAAGGTGAAACTGGAAGTAACAAGGACATCAACAATCCTAAATATGTTTGGCAGTAGACGAAGCAGTGATGTGACTCGATTCATCTTTTGCCCTAATTTGCAAGATAGTTACTTTCATACTTCAACTTGACTTGATGAACTTTTTTCGAAAAAGCATGAGCTTGGGTCAACCCCATAACCCAGGGAATGGCAATTTTGATCGCCAATACTTCAAAAACATTTCATAGGGATGAAAGACTCGGGAATACGCATACTATGCATGGAGAATGTAATTATCAAATTGAGATGCCCAAAGAAACATCTTTTCTTAGTTAACTATGCATTAGGTACCAGGTTCACTCATTTTGTTTTTAAGTGAAACGGGTTTATGATCCCAACATGGTTGGCTCATGGTACCGAATATATGCAACCAAGAATGCATCATGAATTTTCATGCTTCCTTTTTTGTTTTTGTTTTGTAGAGGAAAACGCAAGGATGAGCAAACATGAAAACAAATGGTATGCAATTTTGCAGATCAAAAAGTTTGTTGAACGTATATGCATGATGATGCCATAACTCATGCAAAATGTGAGGCTGTAATATGATAACGGACAAATGCAGGAACGATATGTCCATTATGATGTTATGAAGAGATGCTTATGCGATGCATGATATGAATGCATTTTACAGACACGAGAGCCGGAAAAATTATCTCTTCTTACTTGCGCATTTGGGGGCGCAGTGCCCCATGTGTACAATTAAGAAGGTGATATGGACCTTCCGGCTTCCCGTGACAAAGGACGAGACCAACATACAATGCACGCTAGAGATAAAATGCGGGAGTGACTTGATTCGCACTGATTTTTGGAGTAAAAACGTGGGATAAACTCATTTTATTCAGAAAGTTTATAACTAGTCAAGATCTGAGCGACAATACAAACTTCCTAGCGGTTTCTAATCATATGGTCCATTAAGTCTATCATATGCTGACAATAGCTGAGAAGTCCGTGGATCTCCTCGGGGGCGCAGTAGGTGTCCGCCATTGCTTTGGCCTTGGCTAGCAATCGGGGAAGTTCTTGACTCCTGTTCAAAGTAAGAGCAAATCGGTCCATCCACATTGTTGCCTCTTGGTGCAATGAATCAATTACCCTTTCCCTTGCTTCCCTTTCTACTGATATCTTGGCGTACTCATCCTCTAGCCTTTGCTCGTGACTCGCCGCTAGATTTAGCTTCTCTTTGCACTCATCGATGATGGCCCACATATTCCCTTCAGTCTCGCTTAACTGTTGGGACAAATTTCTTTTCGACCTAAGGCAAGCCTTTAGCTCGTCCTTCAAGATCATGCCTTTGACCCGTGATGATTCCTTTCACCTCTTCGGAGCTTGAGCTCACTATTCCTGCCCTATAAAGCCCCTCAAAACTTTGCTTTGGTCGTGTTCTTCCTTTCGGGCCTTCTTGGTTTCTCGTTCCAAGGATTCAGCGGTGGCCATATTGACGTCCCTTAGTTCATCATACTCTTTTCAGACTTTGATGGCTATGGACTTGAACTTCTCTTCGACTACCCGGGCTCTTTCAAGCTCTGCCTTTAGGGCTTGTACCTCATCACTTTCTTCCGAAGCTTTAACCTCATCATCTCTCATAGTCTTTAGATTTGGGAGCCAATCCAATCCTTGTGTCCGGACTCTCAGCCACTTATGATAGCCGCCGATGCTCCCATTACTGCTTCCCCTAAGCTCTCTGTCCTTTCTTCACGCCGCATCACATGCCTTGCGAACTCCTTGGAGTACCTTTGCATTGGGGTCACTGAAACCCCATGCAATGAAAGGCGTGATGCTTTCGTCTAATGGCGCTCCTCTCGTGGGGTAGCCAAGCTGTCTTATGGCGAGGACAGGATTATAATTTATACAACCCCTTGTTCCCATCAAGGGAACATTTGGAAATCCTTCGCATGAAGATAGAATCCTGATTCTTCCTTCCTTCTAGCGAGGGAACCAATTAATAGACGCCCCTCTATGCTAGCCAAGAGTTGGTCCCAATTCGTCTTTCTTTTTTCGACGCACGAGCGGTGACCTTGTAGCGGATAGACGGGCCTACCTTCTTAGAGAAAAAGGTGCGAAACCAGCCACACATAGAGAGCCGGTGTACAACAAACAATTCTTGCGCCGCTCTTCTCACATCTCTGGTCGAACGTGTCATGCATGGCCAAAATGGCGACGACCGGGCTTTCCTTGCCATGATGAAAGGCGAGGAAAGCGTCAATCGCTGCTAGGTCCACTAACCCTTCCATATTTGGAAACAGGACACCTCCAAAGATCAAAAGTGCCAAGATGTCAATAAAAGAAGCCCATTCGCCTTGATTTTCCAAGGCCTTTTCCCTTTCCTCCAAACACTTCCTTGGTACTCTGACTACCCCATACCTGTTTTGCTTTACCCGATCCAACTCTTGTGCTGAGATTTTCACTACCTTGGCAACTCTTGTCGTGGAGGGATAGAACCCAGAGAAAAGATATGGCTTCCTTCCTCCCAGTGGGCATCCCAGGATTTCTTCAAACTCTTTCACAGTCAGCACTAGCTGGAAGTCCTCGAATGTGAAGCACCTTAGGGGCTGGTCATAATACTGGGAATGGGATGCAATCGGTTCCATGGAGACTTCTACCCTAGCTAGGTCCCAAATCTTACCATAGGCTTTGCGGAAGGCTTGCCGTTGAAGTTGACCCATTAATTGCCCCAACTCTCGTAAACTAGTGACCTCTAAGCTCTTGATTTTGACTTGATAGAACCTCTTTTTAAGCGAAGGCTTTTGACTTGATCCCATGTTTTACTAAAGTGAAATAAAATCTAGTGCGAATCAAAACTCCGACATCTATCATGGGTGTAATGGATGAATGCATGAAGAAATGCATATGACACTGATGCAATTTACGAATACGGGAGCCCGAGAAATTGTTTCCTTCTTGGATACAACGTTTGGGCAGCATGGCACCCAACGTATGTTTTTAAGAAGGCGACACGGACCCTCCGTCAGTTTGCTAAAGTGAGGGGATCAAAGACGAAACCCACGCATGATGCATATGCGAAATGCACAACACGGGGATGTACATAGTATGACAATATTCTCAAACAAATATAAGCAAAATGGTATATGATACTTATGCATGGCAGTGTGAAAAATGGCACGCAGCGTGTTTGCTCCGTGCCCCTATTTAAGGGACCTATAAGGGAGAGAGCTAACTAGGCTTTTAGTGATAACCCCCAACGTAGTCATATCTCTCTTGATGGTTTCTAGAGGTATCATCCCCTTCGAAGAGCATACTGCAGCAGTAGGGACTACTAGCAACAATATGTTTTCAAAGAGAAAAACTCTAGATGAGGGTTCACTGTAATCAAGCAAGTCAGAGACCTAGCATGATCACAAATTCTCCTCCACTCCTTATGTTCCCACGAACCCGGGTATAGGGCCCCTTTTTTTCAACTCACCGTGTGTGCAAATAGTGTTAGTGTTTGTGTGCATCAAATGAATAAATATTTACCTCAAGCATACAAAAAATGCACTAAAAGCATCAAAGAGTTATATATACAAGAACATAATGAAGGGAAACCAACAAAGGAGTAAGTCATGGCAAAACTTTGCACAAGATTAAATGGCGTAACTCTCTAAAAACAGTCCCCAGTGGAGTTGCCAACTGTCGCAACCTACCCTTCGGCGGGAGGGCGACGCGTGACTCGTGGGATGCGTGTTCCACGAAAGGAATACGCGCGGAGTCACCACCAACGTTTATTTGAGGAAAACGTCAGAAAAATCGAAAAAAGACGCGATCTACAAACTTTTAAGTGAAAGGTTCGGGAGTTGTATTTACGCACGGGGAAGGTGTTAGCACCCCACACATCCGTCACAAGGGACGACAACCTTTAATCGAATGTGCAAACATGACTTTGATTTTTATGTTCCATTTACGTTCTTATATCTTTTATGCCCTTTTTTATATTTTTCTCTTTTTGTGGTCGACAAGGGTGTTTTCCCTTTGCTCCTACGTATTCCTCAATTGTGATGAGGAAATCAGACCTACGTAGTTCTTTCGGAACAAAGTGTTTGGTTAAGTTGTTTTTGTCTTTTTTTGCAATATATGTTTTTATTGAACAAAAGGTCATTTAAGGTGTTGGACCATTAAACGGTCTTTTGATTTTGAAAGGAGAGAAACGTTAAGGCGTTGGACCATTAACGATCTCTTGTTTTTGAAAGGAGAGAAACGTAAAGGCAATGGACCATTAAGGATCTCTTGGGGTGGTCGACAAAAGCGGGGCTTTTGCTCCTACGTATCCTCAATTGCGATGAGGAAATCAGACCTACGTAGTTCTTGCAAAAGTGGTAAAGTCACATGTTGATTTTATGCTTTTGAACGGTCCATGTTAACCGATAAAAGCAAAGAGGACCGTTTCAGGCGTTGGACCTTAAAACGGTTTTTAGTGATTTTTCGGACAAAACTTGATTTGTGAGTCTATTTTAGTCTTAGTTTCGCTTTGGTTATTAATCAATTCATTCAAGGAAACTTCCAAAGAAAAACGTCCGATTGATTTTTTTGATTTATTTTATTCAAAGATATTTTGATTATTTTATTATTATTTTTCAAGATATTTTGATTATTTTATTATTATTTTACTTTTTTTGGTTCAACCGAGGTTATAGCGTGAACGATCGGTTAGATTTCGTTTTAAAAGTGATTAAATGAGATTACAACACAAATGATCGGTTGAAATTCATTTTATCATTTATTAGGTGAGAAAACGGCTTAAATAAACGGTAAAAGCGCGTTTAAAGACAGAAGAAAAGAAATCGAAAATGAACGAAATAAAGATGAAAGCTTAAAAAAAACAAGAAATGAATTGAAAGTCTCGGATTCGAAAACTTACCCGTTGAAGAACGAAGAACGGATGAAGAACGGTGCAGAACGGACGAAAACCTTCACGTATTTGCTTACGGAAACATCTCGGAAGCGTTACGGAAGCGCCTCGGCTTGGATTTTCTTCACGGAAACAATTTTCCTAAGCAAATTCGAAAGAGAGAGAAGTGCCTAAGGGGCTGAACCCTTTTCTACTTCACTTCTCCCCCTATTTATAGAAAATTGGGGGAGAAGCTTGCCACCCAGCTCGCCCAGGCGAACAGGGTTGCTTCCTCCAGAAGCAACAGCCTTCTGGAGGAATCTTCTGGAGGGCCCAAGTGGACCTGGTTGCTATTTGCACCCCTATTTTTACTAAACACACCCCTGCCTTTTTTTTGGTGATTCTTTTTTTGTAAAGTTACGGAAACTTACGAATTTCGTAACGATACTTGTTTTCTTTCCGTAATGTTACGGAACCTTGTGGATTACATAATCATCCCCTTTTTGACTTACGGAATGTTACGGAACCTCACTAATTGTGCAACGATGCTTCCTTTTGATTTCCGGTGTGTCACAGAACCTTACGGATTGTGCATCAATACTTTCTTTTGATTTCTGGCATATCCCGGAACTTCACAAATTGCCTAATGATGGGTGCCAAGCACCTCGCAAGGACCAAACAAAAGTTGCATGTCATCAAGCAAAGGTCCCCGGACGAAATTAGGGTATGAATTGATTGCCTAGCGCTGTTCGTGCATCCTCCAACATCAAGTCCTGAACCCCATGAATTGATTGTCATTCATGCATCCTCCACCATCGAGTCCAGAGCCCCATGAATTGATTGTCATTCATGCATCCTCCATCATCGAGTCCGGAGCCCCATGAATTGATTGTCATTCGTGCATCCTCCACCATCAAATCTTATTCGGAGCCCCATGAATTGATTGTCATTCATGCATCCTCCACCATCGAGTTTGGAGCCCCACGAATTGATTGCCTAGCGTTGTTCGTGCATCCTCCACCATCAAGTTCGGAGCCCCATGAATTAATTGTCATTCATGCATCCTCCACCATCGAGTCCGGAGCCCCATGAATTGATTGTCATTCATGCATCCTCCACCATCGAGTCCAGAACCCCATAAATTGATTGCCTAGCGCTGTTCATGCATCCTCCACCATCAAGTCTGTAGCCCCATGAATTGATTTTCATTCATGCATCCTCCACCTTCGAGTCCGGAGCCCCACGAATTGATTTTCTAGCGCTGTTCGTGCATCCTCCACCATCAAATCTTATTCGGAGCCCCATGAATTGATTGTCATTCATGCATCCTCCACCATCGAGTCCGGAGCCCCACGAATTGATTGCCTAGCGCTTTTCGTGCATCCTCCACCATCAAGTTTGGAGCCTCATGAATTGATTTTCATTAATGCATCCTCCACCATCGAGTCCGGAGCCCAATGAATTGATTGTCATTCATGCATCCTCCACCATCGAGTCCGGAACCCCATAAATTGATTGCCTAGCGCTGTTCATGCATCCTCCACCATCAAGTCCGTAGCCCCATGAATTGATTGTCATTCATGCATCCTCCACCTTCGAGTCCGGAGCCCCACAAATTGATTGTCTAGCAGTGGTCGTGCATCCTCCACCATCAAATCTTATTCGGAGCCCCATCAATTGATTGTCATTCATGCATCCTCCACCATCAAGTCTGGAGCCCCACGAATTGATTGCCTAGCGCTGTTCGTGCATCCTCCACCATCAAGTCCGGAGCCCCATCAATTGATTGTCATTCATGCATCCTCCACCATCAAGTCCAGAGCACCATGAATTGATTGTCATTCATTTATCATCCACCATCGATTCCGGAGCCCCACGAATTGCTTGCCATTCATGCATCCTCCACCATCGAGTCTGGAGCCCCACGAATTGATTGCCTAGCGCTGTTCGTGCATCCTCCACCATCAAGTCCGGAGCCCCATGAATTAATTCTCATGCATGCATCCTCCACCATCGAGTCCGGAGCCCCACGAATTGATTGTCTAGCACTGTTCATGCATCCTCCACCATCAAATCTTATTTGGAGCCCCATCAATTGATTGTCAATCATGCATCCTCCACCATCAAGTCTGGAGCCCCACGAATTGATTGCCTAGCGCTATTCGTGCATCCTCTACCATCGAGTCCGGAGCCCCACGAATTGATTGCCTAGCATTGTTCGTGCATCCTTCACTATCAAGTTCGGAGCCCCATGAATTAATTGTCATTCATGCATCCTCCACCATCAAGTCCGGAGCCCCACGAATTGATTGTCATTCATGCATCCTCCACCATCGAGTCTGGAGCCCCACGAATTGATTGCATAGCTCTGTTCATTCATCCTCCACCATCAAGTCCGGAGCCCCATGAATTGATTTTCATTCATGCATCCTCCACCTTCGAGTCCGGAGCCCCACGAATTGATTGTCTAGCGCTGTTCATGCATCCTCCACCATCAAATATTATTCGGAGCACCATGAATTGATTGTCATTCATGCATCCTCCACCATCGAGTTCGGAACCCCATAAATTGATTGCGTAGCGCTGTTCATTCATCCTCCACCATCAAGTCCGGAGCCCCATGAATTGATTCTCATTGATGTATCCTCCAACATCGAGTCCGGAGCCCCATGAAATGATTGTCATTCGTGCATCCTCCACCATCAAATCTTATTCGGACCCCCATGAATTGATTGTCATTCATGCATCCTCCACCATCGAGTCCGTAGCCCCACGAATTGATTGCCTAGCGTTGTTCGTGCATCCTCCACCATCAAGTTCGGAGCCCCATGAATTAATTGTCATTCATGAATCCTCCACCATCGAGTCCAGAGCCCCATGAATTGATTGTCATTCATGCATCCTCCACCATCGAGTCCGGAGCCCCACGAATTGATTGCCTAGCGCTTTTCGTGCATCCTCCACCATCAAGTTCAGAGTCCCATGAAAAGATTGTCATTCATGCATCCTCCACCATCGAGTCCGGAGCCCCATGAATTGATTGTCATTCATGCATCCTCCACCATCGAGTCCGGAACCCCATAAATTGATTGCCTAGCGTTGTTCATGCATCCTCCACCATCAAGTCTGTAGCCCCATGAATTGATTGTCATTCATGCATCCTCACCTTCGAGTCCGGAGCCCCACGAATTGATTTTCTAGCTGTCATACCCTAATTTCGTCCGGGGACCTTTACTTGATGACATGCGACTTTTATTTGGTCCTTGTAAGGTGCTTGGCGCCCATCATTAGGAAATTTGTGAAATTTCGGGATGTGCCAGAAAACAAAAGTAAATATTGATGCACAATCCGTAAGGTTTCGTGACACACCAGAAATCAAATGGAAGCATCGTTGCACAATTAGTGAGGTTCCGTAACATTCCGTAAGTCAAAAAAGGGATGATTATGTAATCCACAAGGTTCCGTAACATTACGGAAAGAAAACAAGTATCGTTACGAAATTCATAAGTTTCCGTAACTTTACGAAAAAAGAATCACCAATAAAAAAGGTAGGGGTGTACTTAGTAAAAATGGGGGTGCAAATAGCAACCAGGCCCACTTGGTTGTTGCTTCTGGAGGAAGCAACCCTGCTCGCCTGGGCGAGCTGGGCGGCAACCATCTCCCCTATTTTGCTATAAATAGGAGAGGAAGTGAGAAGGAAAAGGGTTCAGCCCCTTAGGCACTTCTCTCTCTTTCAAATTTGCTTGAAAAAATTGTTTTCCATGAAGAATTTCACAAAGGTTTCGACCGTTCTTCGACGTTCTTCATTCGTTCTTCATCGTTCTTCGATCTTCAACGGGTAAGTACCTCGAACCAAGCTTTTCGATTCATTCTATGTACCCGTGGTGGTCCACATTGTGTTTTGTGTATTTCTATTCTCGTTTCATTTACTTTTTATACCCCCTCTTGACGTGCTTAAGCCATTTTACTTAAGTCATTTCTCGCTTAACCTAAAAATAAAATAAATTTCCACCGATCGTTTGAATTGTATTATCCGTTAACTTCGGTTAAAATGAATTCCAACCGTTCGGTCGTGCCGTAACCACGTTGGAAATCAAAAAAAGAGGTAAAAAATAATATAATAATCAAAAAAACATCTTTTTAGTAAAATAAAGCGGAAAATCAATCGGACGTTTTCTCTTTGGGATTTCTCATTCTTAACCGAATTGACTAATAACTAAAGTGAAACTAAGGCTAAAATCAACTCGCCTAGTCAAGCTCGTCCATAAAAATAGGCTTTTGAAGTTTATCATTTCAAATTCTTACTAAGTAAAATGGATCATTTTCAAGGTCCAACGCCTTCAAATGATCACCTTTTAAGTAAAAAGAATCACTTGATAAGAAAGAACTACGTAGGTCTGATTTCCTCATCGCAATTGAGGAATACGTAGGAGCAAAGGGAAACACCCTTGTCGACCACAAAAAGAGAAAAATATAAAAAGGGGTATAAAGGATATAAAGACATAAAAGGGAACATAAAAATCAAGGTCATGTTTGCACATTCGATTAAAGGCTGTCGTCCCTTGGGACGGACGTGTGGGGTGCTAATACCTTCCCCGTGCGTAAATACAACTCCCGAACCTTTCACTTAAAAGTTCGTAGATCGCGTCTTTTCTGGTTTTTCCGACGTTTTCCTCAAATAAACGTTGATGGCGACTCCGCGCGTATTCCTTTCGTGGAACACGCATCCCGCGAGTCACGCGTCGCCCTACCGCCGAAGGGTAGTTTGCGACAGTTGGCGACTCCACTGGGAACTGTTTTTAGAGAGTTAGGCCATTTAATCTTGTGCAAAGTTTTGCCATGACTTACTCCTTTGTTGGTTTCCCTTTATTATGTTCTTGTATATATAACTCTTTGATGCTTTTAGTGCATTTTTTGTATGCATGAGGTAAATATTTATTCATTTGATGCACACAAACACCAACACTATTTGCACACACGGTGAGTTGAAAAAGGGCCCTATACCCGGGTTCGTGGGAACATAAGGAGTGGAGGTGAATCCGTGATCATGCTAGGTCTCCGACTTGCTTGATTACAGTGAACCCTCATCTAGAGTTTTTCTCTTTGAAAACATATTGTTGCTAGTAGTCCCTACTGCTGCAGTATGTTCTTCGAAGGGGATGATACCTCTAGAAACCATCAAGAGAGATATGACTACCTTGGGAATTATCACTAAAAGCCTAGTTAGCTCTCTCCCTTATAGGTCCCTTAAATAGGGGCACGGAGCAAACACGCTGCGTGCCATTTTTCACACTGCCATGCATAAGTATCATATACCCTTTTGCTTATATTTGTTTGTGAATATTGTCGTACTATGTACATCCCCGTGTTGTGCCTTTCGCATATGCATCATGCGTGGGTTTCGTCTTTGATCCCCTCACTTTAGCAAACCGACGGAGGGTCCATGTCGCCTTCTTAAAAACATACGTTGGGTGCCACGCTGCCCAAACGTTGTATCCAAGAAGGAGACAATTTCCCGGGCTCCCATATTCATAAATTGCATCCGTGTCATATGCATTCCTTCGTGCATTCATCCATTCCACCCATGATAGATGTCGGAGTTTTGATTCGCACTAGATCTTGTTTCACTTTAGTATAACATGGGATCAAGTCAAAAGCCTTCACTTAAAAAGAGGTTTTATCAAGTCAAAATCAAGAGCTTAGAGGTCACCAGTTTACGAAAGTTGGGGCAATTAATGGGTCAACTTCAACGGCAAGCCTTCCGCAAATCCTATGGTAAGATTTGGGACCTAGCTAGGGTAGAAGTCTCCATGGAACCGATTGCATCCCTTTCCCAGTATTATGACCAGCCCCTAAGGTGCTTCACATTTGAGGACTTCCACTTCAACGGCAAGCCTTCCGCAAAGCCTATGGTAAGATTTGGGACCTAGCTAGGGTAGAAGTCTCCATGGAACCGATTGCATCCCTTTCCCAGTATTATGACCAGCCCCTAAGGTGCTTCACATTTGAGGACTTCTAGCTAGTGCCGATTGTGAAAGAGTTTGAAGAAATCCTGGGGTGCCCACTGGGAGGAAGGAAGCCATATCTTTTCTCTGGGTTCTATCCCTCCACGGCAAGAGTTGCCAAGGTAGTGAAAATCTCAGCACAAGAGTTGAACCAGGTAAAGCAAAATAGGAATGGGGTAGTCGGAGTACCAAGGAAGTGTTTGGAGGAAAGGGCAAAAGCCTTGGAAAATCAAGGCGAATGAGCTTTCTTTTATTGAAATCTTGGCGCTTTTGATCTTTGGAGTTGTCCTCTTTCCGAATATGGAAGGGTTAGTGGACCTAGCAGTGATTGACGCTTTCCTCGCCTTTCATCATGGCAAGGAAAGCCCGGTCGTCGCCATTTTGGCCATGTATGACACGTTCGACCAGGGATGTGAAAAGAGCAGCGCAAGAATTGTTTGTTGTGCACTGGCTCTCTATGTGTGGCTGGTTTCACAACTTTTTCTCCAAGAAGGTAGGCCCGTCTATCCGCTACAAGGTCACCGCTCGTGCATCGAAAAAGGAAAGGCGAATTGGGACCAACTCTTGGCTAGCATGGAGGGGCGTCTATTAATTGGTTCCCTCGCTAGAAGGAAGGAAGAATCAGGATTCTATCTTCATGCGAAGGATGTCCAAATGTTCCCTTGATGGGAACAAGGGGTTGTATTAACTATAATCCCATCCTCGCTATAAGACAGCTTGGCTACCCCATGAGAGGAGTGCCATCAGACGAAAGCATCACGCCTTTCATCGCACGGGGTTTCAGTGACCCCAATGCGAGGGTACTCTAAGGAGTTCACAAGGCATGTGATGCGGTGTGAAGAAAGGACAGAGAGCTTAGGGGAAGCAGTAATGGGATCATCGACGGCTATCATAAGTGGCTGAGAGTCCGGACCCAAGGATTGGATTGGCTCCCAAATCTAAAGACTGTGAGAGACAATGAGGTTAAAGCTTCGGAAGAAAGTGATGAGGTACAAGCCCTAAAGGCAAAGCTTGAAAGAGCCTGGGTAGTCAAAGAGAAGTTCAAGTCCATAGCCATCAAAGTCTGAAGAGAGCATGATGAACTAAGGGACGTCAATATGGCCACCGATGAAGCCTTGGAACGAGAAACCAAGAAGGCCCGAAAGGAAGAACACGACTAAAGCAAAGTTTTGAGGGGCTTTATAGGGCAGCAATAGTGAGCTCAAGCTCCGAATAGGTGAAAGGAATCATCACGGGTCAAAGGCATGATCTTGAAGGACGAGCTAAAGGCTTGCCTTAGGTCGAAAAGAAATTTGTCCCAACAGTTAAAGTGAGACTGAAGGGAATATGTGGGCCATCGTCGATGAGTGCAAAGAGAAGCTAAATCTAGTGGCGACTCACGAGCAAAGGCAAGAGGATGAGTACGCCAAGATATCAGCAGAAAGGGAAGCAAGGGAAAGGGTAGTTGATTCATTGCACCAAGAGGCAACAATGAGGATAGACCGATTTGCTCTTACTTTGAACAGGAGTCAAGAACTTCCCCAATTGCTAGCCAAGGCCAAAGCAGTGGCGGACACCTACTCCGCCCCCGAGGAGATCCACGGACTTCTCAGCTATTGTCAGCATATGATAGACTTAAGGGACCATATGATTAGAAAACGCTAGGAAGTTTGTATTGTCGCTCAAATCTTGACTAGTTATAACTTTCTGAATAAAATGAGTGTATCCCGCGTTTTTTTTATTCCAAAGATCAGTGCGAATCAAATCACTCCCGCATTTTATCTCTAGCACGCATGCATATCATGCATCGCATAAGCATCTCTTCATAACATCATAATGAACATATCGTTCCTGCATTTGTCCGTTATCATATTCCAGCCTCACATTTTGCATGAGTCATTGCATCATCATGCATATGCGTTCAACATACTTTTTGTTCTACAAACTGCATACCTTTTGTTTTCATGTTTGCTCATGCATAAGCCTTGCATTTTCCTCTACAAAAACAAAAAAGGGGAAGCGTGAAAACTTCACACTACATTCTTAGTTGCATGTGTTAGGCACCATGAGCCAACCATGTTGGGATCATAAACCCATTTCTAAAAAAAAAAAAAAAAAGAACACACAACAACAAAACAAAATAATTGAACATGGTACCTAATGCATGGTTAACTAAGAAAGGATGTTTCTTCGGGCATCTCAATTTCATAATTACATTTTCCATGCATAGCTTAAAGTATGCCCGAGTCATTCATCCCTATGAGATGTTGTTGAAGTATTGGCGATCAGAATTGCCATTCCTTGGATTATAGGGTTGAACCAAGCTCATGCTTTTACAAAAAGGTTCATCAAGTCAAGTTGAAATATGGAAGTAACCGTCTTGCAAAATTGGGGCAAAAGATGAATCGAGTCACATCACTGCTTCGTCTACTGCCAAACATATTTAGGATTGTTGATGTCCTTGTTACTTCCAGTTTCACCTTGACAAAGATGTCATGGACCATGTTGAAAATCTAAATTGATTCAACCCCATATCCTGCGTAAAAATTTGCAATACTTCAACTGTACGTCATTCGCATACATCCATGCTTTTCATTGGTTGCATTGCTCATTGCATTCTTTCCTTGAAAAATAAAATAAAATAAAATAAAATGAACTTAATCATTGTTATCAAAAAGAAAAGGACATGCTTTACGGCGCCCTTATCAAACTCGTGCTAGAGCTAGAGTAATGGGTGAAGCAGAGGAGGTGCAAGAGAAGATGAAGGCCGACATGGAGGCCATGAAAGAGCAAATGGCCACAATGATGGAGGCCATGATGAGCATGAAGAAGATAATGGAAGCCAATGCGGTTATAGTTGCCGCTACTAGGGTTGTCGCTAAGGTGAACCCGATGCTCCCATCTGGCCTCAAGCAAATGAATCGTCCAACCTCAAATATGGTAGGCAAAGATTTGGGAAGTACGGATGACCCCATGATGTGCAAATTCAAAACAAGCACGCCTTCCCGCCATATGGCTTGCCTCCCAACTTTACACCACCCAATGTGGCGTACATTCCCAATGAGGATGTCAATAACTCCACTCCCATACTCATTAAGAGCCAACAACCTCAATCTGATCATGCACATGTCTCTCGACCCATGGAGGAGACACATGGAATGCCCCACCACAATCTAGCCGACTTCGAGCCTTGCCTCGGATATGCCACTGAAGGGCAAGCAGTTGGTGGTATACCTCTGCAAAACACTTTGGAGGGCCCTCAGTGTCACCCACAACCACAACCCTCACATTCCACAGCGGTTAAAAACCCTCATGCTATGGCAGAAATGGGAAAGAGGAAAGGCTCAGGGCCATTGAAGGAGGTAAAGATTATGCCTTTGCTAACCTAGAAGAGTTGTTCCTAGTACCTAATATCATCACCCCTCCCAAGTTCAAGGTGTTGGACTTTGACAAGTACAAGGGGACTACTTGTCCCAAGAACCATCTAAAGATGTATTGTCAGAAGATGGGGGAATACGCAAAAGATGAGGAATTGCTGATACATTCCTTCCAAGAAAGTCTTACTGGGGTAGCTGTTACCTGGTACACTAACTTGGAACCTTCCCGAGTCCATTCTTGGAAGGACCTAATGGTTGCCTTTGTTAGGCAGTATCAATACAATTTTGATATGGTTTCGGATAGGATGCAACTACAGAACATGTGCAAAAAGGGGGATGGATCTTTCAAAGAACACGCCCAAAAGGTGGAGGGATCTGGCGGCCCAGGTGGTACCCCCAATGATGGAAAGGGAGACGATAATCGTGATGGTAGACACATTATCGATACTCTACTATGAAAAGATGGTGGGCTACGCACCCTCAAAGCTTTGCGGATTTGGTCTTCGCCAGTGAAAGGATCGATGTGGGTTCAAAAAGAGGCAAATTTGATCATCCTACTAGGACGACTGAGAAAATTGGGGCAAATGAAGAGGGTGAGAAAGAGGGAGAAACCCATGCTGTGACTGCCATTCCTATACGGCCAAGTTTCCCACCAACCCAACAATGTCATTACTCAGCCAATAACAAACCTCCTCCTTACCCACCAAACAGTTATCCATAAAGGCCATCCCTAAATCAACCACAAAGTCTGTCTACCGCACTTCCAATGACGAACACCACCTTTAGCAAAACAAATGTGTGTAAGGATGGAAGTATGAGGATGTGTGTAGACTACCGGCAGTTAAACAAGGTCACTATCAAAAACAAATATCCTCTACCAAGGATAGATGATCTGATTGACCAGTTGAGGGGAGCGACGGTATTTTCGAAGATCGATCTGCGATCTGGGTATCATCAAATCCGAGTTAAGAAGGAAGGTATCCCAAAGACTGCGTTTCGGACTCGGTATGGGCACTACGAGTATTTAGTCATGCCATTTGGAGTGACTAATGCTCCGGCTATTTTCATGGATTATATGAATCGTATATTCCATGATTACTTGGATCAGTTTGTGGTTGTGTTCATTGATGATATCCTAGTGTATTCAAGGAATAAGGAGGAGCATGAGAAGCACTTGAGGATTGTATTGCATATCTTGAGGGACAGGAAGCTGTTCGCCAAACTGTCAAAATGTGACTTTTGGTTGGAGAAAGTGCAGTTCTTAGGGCACGTGATTTCTAAGGATGGGGTTGCGGTGGATCCGAACAAGGTGGAGTCGGTTATGGAGTGGCAACAACCGACAACTCCAACAGAGGTTCGAAGCTTCTTGGGATTGGCAGGCTATTATAGAAAGTTCATTGAGGGATTTTCTAAATTGGCATTGCCCCTAACTAAGTTGACTCGTAAGAATGAGAAGTTTGTCTGGAATGAGAAGTGTGAGCAAAGTTTCCAAGAGTTGAAGAGGCGGTTGACGACAGCTCCAGTGTTAATTTTGCCCGACCCTAAGAGAACATTTGAAGTGTATTGCGATGCAAGCGGGCAAGGCTTGGGGTGTGTGTTGATGCAAGAGGGAAGAGTAGTGGCGTATGCTTCACGTCAATTACGTCCTCATGAAGTTAACTATCCGACTCATGACTTGGAACTAGCAGCGGTGGTCTTTGCCTTAAAGATTTAGAGGCATTATTTGTACGGTACTCGTTTTGAAGTTTTCAGTGATCACAAGAGTCTCAAATACTTGTTCGATCAGAAGGAACTCAATATGAGGCAACGAAGATGGATGGAGTTCCTTAAGGATTATGATTTTGGACTTTCCTACCATCCAGGAAAGGCTAATGTAGTAGCCGATGCGCTAAGCCGGAAATCTTTACATGTTGCGACTATGATGAGTTTGGAGCAGAGATTGATTGAGGAGTTTCGAGACTTGAATCTAGCAATCGAGATGCGACCCAAGAGCTTATTTGTGGGAGCGTTGCAGATCACCAATGAATTCGTAGATCACATACGCAAGGCTCAAGAGGATGATCCGTTTTTGCAAGGCAAGGTGTTAGATGTAATGGGGGATAAGGGTGTGGAGTTTGAGAAGGACACAACCGGGTTAATTAAATTCAAGGGAAGGATATGTGTGCCATCTTTAGATGATTTGAGAGTTAAGATCTTGGAAGAAGCTCATAAAAGTCGTCTTAGTTTCCATCCAGGAATGACTAAGATGTACCAAGATTTGAAGAGAAGTTTTTGGTGGCATGGCATGAAGAAAGATGTAGCTGAATATGTAGCAAGATGTTTGACATGTCAAAAGGCTAAGGTTGAGCACCAGCGACCATCGGGAGAATAGAAACCATTGGAGATTCCGGAATGGAAATGGGAGAGCATATCTATGGATTTTGTATCTAGTTTACCCAAGACTAGTCGTGGGCATGATGCTGTGTGGGTCATAGTAGATCGACTCACCAAATCTGCTCATTTTATTCCGGTGAATATGAAGTATAGAATGGAGACGCTAGTGGAGTTGTACATCAAGGAAGTGGTAAGGTTGCATGGAATTCCTTATAGTATTGTATCTGACAGGGATCCGAGGTTCACTTCGCGATTTTGGACGAGTCTACATGAAGCCTTGGGGACAAAGTTGAAACTTAGTTCAGCTTATCATCCTCAAACAGATGGTCAGACTGAACGAACTATTCAGACTCTAGAGGATCTGCTTCGGGCGTGTATTATAGAGCAACAAGGTAGCTGGATGGATTGTTTGTCGTTGATTGAGTTTACTTACAACAATAGCTACCAAGCCAGTATTGGTATGGCTCCTTTTGAAGCTTTATATGGACGAAAGTGCAAAACTCCTATTTGTTGCTATGATGATGGAGAAGCGGTACTTCTTGGACCTGAAATGCTACAACAGATTAACGAACAAGTGAAGTTGATTCGAGAGAAGATAAAAGCATCTCAGGATAGGCAGAAGAGCTATTATGATAGAAGGAGGAAACCACTAGATTTTCAGGAAGGAGAACATGTGTTTTTGAAGGTTTCTCCCATAACCGGAGTCGGAAGAGCTCTTAAGGCTAGGAAGTTGACACCCAAGTATCTAGGTCCATATCAGATTTTGAAGAAGATTGGGCCTGTAGCTTATCATATCGCCTTACCTCCGAGTTTATCGAATTTGCATCCTGTGTTTCATGTCTCTCAACTGAGACGGTACAACCCAGATCCATCACATATACTTGCAGTGGACGAGGTACAGGTGAAGGATAACCTCACATACAAAGCACAACCTCAGCAGATCACTGACCGAAGGATGAAGTCGTTGAGAGGAAAGGAGATCGCGTTGGTGAAGGTGCAGTGGGGAACCGATGAGGGTGATTCTACATGGGAGTTGGAGGATAGGATGAGAGAATTGTACCCAAGTTTGTTCATCGAGTAGTTAATTTCGGGGACGAAATTCCTAAAAGGGTGGGAGTATTGTAACATCCTGGAAATTTCTACCCGGAGTTTTTGGAAACGATGTATTTTGAATGATTATATATATAAGTATTATTCAGTGTCTATGCCTATATGTTCTTGGTAGAAGTAGGAATAGTGGGGGCAAGATATGCGGGTTAGGCTAATTAAGGGAGAGAAATCCATAACTGGGAGGTTATGGGTTAATTCTTAATTAATTTGTTAAAAATCATCGTTTTGCGTGCGACTTAAAATTTAACGAAACCAACCTCTGAACCACGCTCGGGGTTTTATTCTGAGCGTTTTGATATACATATTGCTTGCTTTCGAAAACTGGCCCCGGCGGACGCAGAGAAATGCGAGAAACTGGAATCAGAGAAACGGCACGCAAACCGAGGCAGGATTTTAGCGTTTCAAAGGTCAGATTTTTCTCACTTTTGTGACTGAGTATGGGTCACACTCAAAAAGAGAAAGTGGGCCCTTCTTGCTCCACTCAAATAGGGACATGTGGCAGAGCTTGAATAAAATAATGGAAAAAGGGAAAACCTTTTATTTAAGACCAAAAAGCAACTCTCTCTCTCTTCACTCAGCCCCACAAAATTTCAGACAGCTCTCCCTCTCTCTCACGCAACCTTCTTCTTCTTTTCTCCCATCCACCATTGTTGCCCAACAAAGCTTCAACCTTTGGTGCCCATTTCTGCTCCAAATCGCGAAAGGAGAGCATTTTTGGAGTCGTGAAGTGCGTGGCTACGAGTGGGACTTCGAAAATTCAGGTTTGGGTGGACTTCTTTCTCTCTTAAATTTCGTGGGTATGGGGTTTTGGGAGATATGATGGGTAATCTTGCTAGGGTTCTGCTGTGTGATGATTATTTGTGAAGACATTTGTTGAAAGCTTGTTGAAATTGCCATGTTTGGATGAGTTAAACATACCCATTCTGTTTTAGGGTTTTTGTGATGATGTTGTGATGTTTATATGCTGAAATTGCTGATGGAAATCTGTTAGAGACGAAGGGTAGAACTAACCTAGGGTTAGAAAGTGAGAATGTGATGTTATGAGTGGAAAAAGAGTGAGACTTTGAGGGTTGAAAGGCTAAGCCTGAATTCTGTGGTAAATGGAGGTTAAAGTGAGTTAATACTAGCTTGAAATGTCATTTAGGACTTATGAGAAAGCTTGGACTGTGCTAGAGAGAAAAATAAATGACCAAAGTGAACAAAGAGCCATTTCTAGGGCAAATTTGGGTGTTGAAGAGTCAAATTTTGATTCGGTGAGATTTTAGGTGTAAATCCAGTTTGAACAAGTCTAAATGGATGTTATGGACTAGTGTGAGGTGAGAGTTTGCTTCAAATTTACCTCATTCTAAATTTCACCTTTCAAACCTAGAAAAGCCATTGAATGGAGGGGTGTTAGACACCTAGATTCTGTGTTGCTGTGCTTTAAAGCTTGAATTTGGTTTAGGCATGATTGATACATGATTTGGGACTTGTAGGAATTGATTTGGGCAAGATTGGATGAGAGGAAGTGTGATTTTCGAAATCTGCACTTATGCAGAATTTTTGCTGTGAAATTGTGCAGCAGAATTTTGCACAAGTGCAGAGAAAATGCTTGTGTGTGGTTGGCTGTGGGAAGTCTAGTGCAGAATGAGTTCTGGATGTGTGCCAGTAGATCCCAACGGTCAAAATGTAGGCTTATGCACTATAGACTTCCAGTAAAATTTTGGAGTCGATCCAACGGTTAACGAATTGGATCGAAGGAATTGTTACTGGGGTCTTTAAGTGAGAAAAGCTGTGATTTTGGTTGGTGTTTTGGCAGAGTTTTCTGCCTTTGCTCTGTTTTGCTTGGCTGTGATAGCTTGTGCTGTGTGAATGTTGTTTTGCTTGGATGTTGTGGAAGCTTGGGAGGATTGATGGGGACCCGGTGTTGAGAGAAACGAGGATATGGGCTACGTGGGAGTACGTGAGCTCAGTTGGAGGTGGGCAACAGGGGATGGTGGGTTTATGCGCGCATTGTGGATGTGGAAAACTTGTTGTGCACCATCGCCCGACCGCCACCTAGTACCACATGTGATGGGTACCCCATAATCCTACAAGCTTGAGATGAGGAAGTGTTGAAGGGTGAAACTTCCTGCTTTTATTGTTGACCACAGAGTGGTACCTGGAGATATGTCGCGAGGGTCAGGAGACCTTAGGGACGTCAGGTGGGGTGCTATTGCCCAAAACCAAGCTTGACCAATCCCGACCCAACCCGGGCATAGTCGGTCAGTGAGAACCTGTGATGTACCTAAGCAGGCGAGCTCCTGGCAGTCAACAGATAAAAGGAAAACAAAGACCACAAAGCAAGGAGGCTTGTGGTGGCTGGCCAGCTGTGAATTTTGTGTAATATGTGGAGTATGGTCTCTGGTAATCGATTACCAAGGGTGGGTAATCGATTACAAGGCTTAAAAATGAAGACAGGAGGCTAAGATGGTCTCTGGTAATCGATTACCACGGGGTGTAATCGATTACCAGGCTTGAAAACGAGGTCAGGAAGCTAGGGAAGCCTCTGGTAATCGATTACCAAGGGGTGTAATCGATTACCAGGCTTAAAAAGGGAACTGGGAGATGGTGGAAGCCTCTGGTAATCGATTACCAGCCTGTGTAATCGATTACACAGAGGAATGGGTCACTGGTAATCGATTACCAGGCATGTGTAATCGATTACACAGTGCAGTATTGCATATTTCATGTCCTGAGGCTGTGTAATTCAAGTTTAGCCTCTGGTAATCGATTACCAAGGCTGTGTAATCGATTACCAGAGATGGAAAGCCTTAAAATACCCCTTTTACTTGCATGTAGTGGTTATGAGACAAATTGTGTGTAGCGCAGTTAGATTCTTGTGAAAGAGTCTACCCCTTTCTCTTCTTTCTTGTAGATCGTGATGGCGGCGCAGCTAATCCGTGATCGAGTAGAGATGGAGTGCCTAGAGGGAGCTTGGGAGACCCTCGAAGGCGACACGAGGTGCCGATTTCGGGGCACCATTTGATTCACGGCTACTTCTTTGGTGTATCCAGATGAACCTGCACGGACGCTTCAGCTCACGGTGGAGTGGACAACTCCTTGGATTAGTTTTGTGTATTTTTGAGGGTGGATGTATCTAGGACTGACTGTTAGGTTTACTCTTTTGTTTTGTATGGGTAGACTTGATGTATAGGAATTTGATTATTGTATACTTGTGGCTGAAGCCACCACTATGGACACCTTTGCTCTGGATGACACTATATATTTTGTAAAACTCCCATATTTTGGACAGCTTTAAATGATGAATGCTTTTATGATCGATTTTGTTATTTGAAAAGAAAGCGTTAGCAACTTTATTTGTAAAAGAGTTTATCGACCATATTTTATTCTTTTATTTTCACGTGACGACCTAAAGTAATGGCTGGTACATTCTTTCTTTTGAAAAGCAAAATAGTTTAGAGATTGTGAGCGGTGAGAAAGAAATGACTCCGAATAGAGTTGTGAACTGGCCATTCAGGACTCTGTAGTGAGGATTTTCCTTCGAAACCTTGTTTTGGTGAAAAGAGAAAGAAATGAAAAAGAAAAAGAAGAAAAAAAAATTTACCATGGTTTTTGTTAATTAAATCATTACTATTAAACCAGTCATTATTTTGGGGACGCCACACTCACCTTTAGAGGATTGCATGTCCTCGCCATCATAGGACTACACTCCCTCGCCTTCAAAAGGCGACACGTCCTGAACTTCAGAAGGCTACACGCCCTCGCCTTTAGAGGGCTACGCGTCCTCACTTTCAGTGGGCTCCATATCCACACCTTAAGATAATTTAAGGTCCTCTATCCTTAAATGCTTAACCGAGACTTGCACTCCCGGTTAAGGGACCAGTAGTTTCCTTTTAACGGTTCCTGGGCCACCCCCTGATATTGGAGGAGGGCCAACTGTGCGAGCACAACCAGAGAGGGAGGCTATCACACAGCTACTATGCATACCGGGGCAAGATTTCACCCGTGCCGCTGCAAAGAGACGAGTGTGGATCATGCGCACCAACATGACTACTCTTGCACAGATATAGATGACATTGCTACTTAGCAACATTCTGCCCAGCGACCGCAATGCCAATCTCCCCCTGCAAAAGTATCAGTTGGTCTGTGTCGTCCGGACATGGGTAAGTATGCATATGGTTCAACTGATTTCTGATACCATCTATTGTTTGCAGGGATCGCACCCACAAAGACACCCAGTGGACCTGAAGAAGTCCAACAGGGCCCTGGGGTTTCCAGCTCTGGTTACGGGCCATAGGTAAGTATGCACTTCCCCCAACTGATTTCTGATGTCATCTATTGTTCGCAGGGATTGTGCCCGCAAGACACCTAGTGGACCCGAAGAAGGCCAACAGGGTCTTGGAGTTGCCAGCTCTAAATACGGGTCTCGGTCAGTTCTACGGAGTGCCCGTCGCCCCAACAAGGTCATTAGGCCCCACATTAACCGGGCTTTCATCAAGAAGTACTGCACCCCCAGACGGGCGCAGGGCGAGACACCACAGTAGCATTGGGATGACCGGTAGCGGGCAATAGACGCACCGCCACCACCTTTAGAGTTCACCTCTGCTCATCCACAAAAAGGTTTGAGTATTGCCTACACCACATGGCCGACCAATAGGCGATCAAGTCCAAAGCCAAAGGTAAGCAAAGTACTAGGTCAGTGACCGACAAGTCATAAGGCGTCCAGCTCAAGACGTTAAAGAAGCGCTACTAGGAGGCAACCTAGTACCTTTTGAATCTATGCTTGTTATTTGATCACTTTTTATAGTAGGACGCACCTAGTTGCTCATGATCCTGGGAATTTAAATAAAACAAGCGCAAGCTCGGAAGGTAGTCATACCTCACAAAATATATATATGTATGTTTAGGTAGTGAAAATACCTTAGATATGCATGTATGTAAACAAAAAAACACTTCACAAAATATATATATGTATGTTTAGGTAGAAAGATACCTTAGATATGCATGTATGTAACAAAAAAATACTTCACAAAATATATATGTATGTTTAGGTAGAAAGATACCTTAGATATGCATGTATGTAAACAAAAACACACTTCACAAAATATATATATGTATGTTTAGGTAGCAAGATACCTTGGATATGCATGTATGTAGCAAAAAGATACCTCACAAAATATATATATGTATGTTTAGGTAGCAAGATACCTTGGATATGCATGTATATAGCAAAAATACCTCACAAAAATATACACATGTTTAGGTAGCAAAATACCTCATGAAAAAAAAAGGAAAAAAAAAACAAAAACAAACAAGAAAAAGAAATAACAAATAAAAAAAAGAAAAAAAGAGAGCAAGTAAGAAAAAGAAAAATAAGTTGTCTAGCTGAAAAACCAACATGCTTTTGAAAAGAGATGACTTCCAACTTTTCTTTAAAGAAAAATTCGCTGATCATAGCTAGTTTTTGGAAAAAAAATGTGTGTACAACTGAAGGGTGAATGCTGTGAAATTTTCCCGGACGTCCGAAATGGACTTGGATGAATGCACAAATGGATAAAAGAACATATTTTGGAAACATTGGGTTCATTTAAAATAGAGGAAATGAATCCTGAGCCCTAGCATCACATGACCATAAAAATTTGACACTTGAGTGTCCGCATAGGTGCATGCATGACCAGTTTTGCATAAAATTTCCAAATCATCATTTTTGCATTTGTGTCATGGAAATAATGTGGGGCATCCCTTTTATCCTTGAGCCAAACCAAACCCCGACATGTATCATGTCTAGCCATTCTACAAACCTTGAGCCAAAATCCTGACTCACCATAAACCTTGACCCAGGGTGAGAATGTCAATCCTTACCCTCGGAAGCAAAAAAGAAAAGAAGGAAAATTTCCAATCAAAGAGAAAGCAAAAAAAGAAAAGAAAGGAAATTCCCAATCAAAGAGTGGGAGAAAGCAAAAAGAAAAGAAAGAAAATTCCCAATCAAAGAATGGGAGAAGGTAAAAAAAAGAAGAAAAAGAAGAAGGAAAGAAAGCTCCTGATCAAGGATCGAAAGAAAAAAAGAAGAAATGTGCATAAAGGTCTTTGGACCGGACAATATCTGAACAATACAGAATTTTCACCAAATGAACAAAAAGAAGGAAGGGAAACCACGACCTAAAGTGGTCTTCTCCCTTTAATTGCCAACCAAAATCTTGTGTGCTAGCGACTTTTTCGCCCTGCACTAAACCAAAACAGAAAAGGGAAAAGCCAAAAAAACTCAAAAGCCGGAAAACCCACCAAAAGAACCCATTCCCAAGGGAAGTACTATTGATCCATGATCACGCATGTAATTTTTGATTTGATAGGAAATAATTCGCAAAGTCAAGTCGTGACATATCTATGGTTCGGAATTAGGATGAAACACTTACCTGTGCGAGATTGATACACTTTGAGTGATTTTCTTCTATTTTTGTCGAACCCAGTGTTTCCTCTAAATGGTCATTTAGAAACGAAATGCTAAACATCCAAAATCTCATTTGTGGTTATGAGAAAATTTCATCAGCAGATTCTCCTTCCCCGGTAGACGCATTGTTTTTCACTCAAAAAGGCATATGCTGCTCTAATCAGTTGGAATATTTGTCTCTTTGCTAAAGCATGTTTGCATTTTAGTGGAGAAAACACCGAGACTTTTCTAAGTCTCACAAGTTATCCAGAACTACGTAGGCCTGAGTTCCTCGTTGGAGGATACGTAGGAGCAAGAGCCTCGCTTTTGTCGACCACACCACCTTTTGTTGTCATGACCCAAGAGCTGGTAGCCCACGGAGACACCTTACGGTTGTCCGCACCTCGTCATTCAGTGACCCCAAGTGTGATTGATGAGCAGAGGCCAATGTGGTCATCTGCGCCCTTCCCGGAGATGTCAGCATCTTCCGGTGGAGACTTTTCCAAGTCTCACAAGTTATCTAGAACTACATAGGTCTGAGTTCCTCATTGGAGGATACGTAGGAGCAAGAGCCTTGCTTTTGTCGGCCGCCCCACAATCTCTGTCATACGGACCCTGAGGTCATGTGACATGCGGAGACAAAATTTGGTCATTCCGCACCCCTTTGCCATTCAGACACAGTCGTGTCCGATGGCACGCAGAGACAAATTATGGTCATTCTGCACCCTTTTGTCATCCAGAGGCGGCGGGCCCGATGACACGCGGAGATTTACATCATCTTCCGCACTTACAAGATCTGTCATGCTGACTTTTGAGTCACGCTGATGGGCGGAAATACCCGAGTGGTTATCCGTATAAACATTCTTTTGCTATCTGTAAGACAGAACGCTTGATAGCATGCAGAGACTGACATCGTCTTCTGCACCTTTTGTTCCCTCGGGAACGACAAGTCATTTGCATGCGGAAATTTTATGGTCACCCGCGACTCTCGTTAACCGAGAGGAACGAAATTAGTGTCTTACCTTTACTTTCCTTTTATCTCCAATAAAAGACAAGTAAAGAGGGGCAACTGTCATACCCTAATTTCGTCTGGGGACCTTTGCTTGATGACATGCGACTTTTATTTGGTCCTTGTAAGGTGCTTGGCGCCCATCATTAGGCAATTTGTGAAATTTCGGGACGTGCCAGAAAACAAAAGAAAATATTGATGCACAATCCGTAAGGTTCCGTGACACACCGGAAATCAAATGGAAGCATCGTTGCACAATTAGTGAGGTTCTGTAACATTCCGTAAGTCAAAAAAGGGATGATTATGTAATCCACAAGGTTCCGTAACATTACGGAAAGAAAACAAGTATCGTTACGAAATTCATAAGTTTCCGTAACTTTACGAAAAAAGAATCACCAAAAAAAGGCAGGGGGGTGTACTTAGTAAAAATGGGGGTGCAAATAGCAACTAGGCCCACTTGGGCCCTCCAGAAGATTCCTCCAGAAGGCTGTTGCTTCTGGAGGAAGCAACCCTGCTCGCCTGGGCGAGCTGAGCTCGCCTGGGCAAGCTGGGCGGCAACCATCTCCCCTATTTTGCTATAAATAGGGGAGGAAGTGAGAAGGAAAAGGCTTCAGCCCCTTAGGCACTTCTCTCTCTTTCGAATTTGCTTAAAAAAATTGTTTCCGTGAAGAAAATCTAAGCCGAGGTGCTTCCGAAACGTTTCCGTAACGTTTTCCGTGAAGAATTTCGCAAAGGTTTCGACCGTTCTTCGACGTTCTTCATTCGTTCTTCATCGTTCTTCGAACTTCAACGGGTAAGTACCTCAAACCAAGCTTTTTGATTCATTCTATGTACCCGTGGTGGTCCACATTGTGTTTTGTGTATTTCTATTCTCGTTTCATTTACTTTTTATACCCCCTCTTGACGTGCTTAAGCCATTTTACTTAGGTCATTTATCGCTTAACCTAAAAATAAAATAAATTTCCACCGATCGTTTGAATTGTATTATCCGTTAACTTCGGTTAAAATGAATTCCGACCGTTCGGTCGTGCCGTAACCACGTTGGAAATCAAAAAAAGAGGTAAAAAATAATATAATAATAAAAAAAACATCTTTTTAGTAAAATAAAGCGGAAAATCAATCGGACGTTTTCTCTTTGGGATTTCTCATTCTTAACCGAATTGACTAATAACTAAAGTGAAACTAAGGCTAAAATCAACTCGCCTAGTCAAGCTCGTCCATAAAAATAGGCTTTTGAAGTTTATCATTTCAAATTCTTACTAAGTAAAATGGATCATTTTCAAGGTCCAACGCCTTAAAATAATCACCTTTTAAGTAAAAAGAATCACTTGATAAGAAAGAACTACGTAGGTCTGATTTCCTCATCGCAATTGAGGAATACGTAGGAGCAAAAGGAAACACCCTTGTCGACCACAAAAAGAGAAAAATATAAAAAGGGGTATAAAGGATATAAAGACATAAAAGGGAACATAAAAATCAAGGTCATGTTTGCACATTCGATTAAAGGCTGCCGTCCATTGGGACGGACGTGTGGGGTGCTAATACCTTCCCCGTGCGTAAATACAACTCCCGAACCTTTCCCTTAAAAGTTCGTAGATCGTGTCTTTTCTGGTTTTTCCGACGTTTTCCTCAAATAAACTTTTGTGGCGACTCTGGGCGTATTCCTTTCGTCGAACACGCATCCCGCGAGTCACGCGTCGCCCTTCCGCCGTAGGGTAGGTTGCGACACTAGTGCTGTTCGTGCATCCTCCACCAGCAAATCTTATTCAGAGCCCCATGAATTGATTGTCATTCATGCATCCTCCACCATTGAGTCCGAAGCCCCACGAATTGATTGCCTAGCGCTTTTCGTGCATCCTCCACCATCAAGTTCGGAGCCCCATGAATTAATTGTCATTAATGCATCCTCAACCATCGAGTCCAGAGCTTAATGAATTGATTGTCATTCATGCATCCTCCACCATCGAGTCCGGAACCCCATAAATTGATTGCCTAGCGCTGTTCATGCATCCTCCACCATCAAGTCCGTAGCCCCATGAACTGATTGTCATTCATGCATCCTCCACCTTCGAGTCCGGAGCCCCACGACTTGATTGTCTAGCACTGGTCGTGCATCCTCCACCATCAAATCTTATTCGGAGCCCCATCAATTGACTGTCATTCATGCATCCTCCACCTTCAAGTCTGGAGCCCCACGAATTGATTGCCTAGCGTTGTTCGTGCATCCTCCACCATCAAGTCCGGAGCCCCATCAATTGATTGTCATTCATGCATCCTCCACCATCAAGTCCGGAGCCCCATGAATTAATTGTCATTCATTTATCATCCACCATCGATTCCGGAGCCCCACGAATTAATTGCCATTCATGCAGCCTACACCATCGAGTCCAGAGCCCCACGAATTGATTCCCTAGCGCTGTTCGTGCATCCTCCACCATCAAGTCCGGAGCCCCATGAATTAATTCTCAAGCATGCATCCTCCATCATCGAGTCCGGAGCCCCATGAATTGATTGTCTAGCACTGTTCGTCCATCCTCCACCATCAAATCTTATTCGGAGCCCCATCAATTGATTGTCAATCATGCATCCTCCACCATCAAGTCTGGAGCCCCACGAATTGATTTCCTAGCGCTGTTCGTGCATCCTCCACCATCAAGTCCGGAGCCCCATGAATTGATTGTCATTCATGCATCCTCCACCATCGAGTCCGGAGCCCCATGAATTGATTGTCATTCATGCATCCACCACCATCGAGTCCGGAGCCCCATGAATTGATGGTCAATCGTGCATCCTCCACCATCAAATCTTATTCGGAGCCCCATGAATTGATTGTCATTCATGCATCCTCCACCATCGAGTCCGGAGCCCCACGAATTGATTGCCTACCGCTTTTCGTGCATCCTCCACAATCAAGTCTGGAGCCCCATGAATTAATTGTCATTCATGCATACTCCACCATCGAGTCCGGAGCCCCATGAATTGATTTTCATTCATGCATCCTCCACCATCGAGTCTGGAGCCCCATGAATTGATTGTCATTCGTGCATCCTCCACCATCAAATCTTATTCGGAGCCCCTTGAATTGATTGTCATTCATGCATCCTCCACCATCAAGTCCGGAGCCCCATGAATTGATTGTCATTCATGCATACTCCACCATCGAGTCCGGAGCCCCATGAATTGATTGTCATTCATGCATCCACATCCATCGAGTCCGGAGCCCCATTAATTGATTGTCAATCGTGCATCCTCCACCATCAAATCTTATTCGGAGCCCCATGAATTGATTGTCATTCATGCATCCTCCACCATCGAGTCCGGAGCCCCACGAATTGATTGCCTACCGCTTTTCGTGCATCCTCCACAATCAAGTCTGGAGCCCCATGAATTAATTGTCATTCATGCATCCTCCACCATCGAGTCTGGAGCCCCATGAATTGATTGTCATTCGTGCATCCTCCACCATCAAATCTTATTCGGAGCCCCTTGAATTGATTGTCATTCATGCATCCTCCACCATCGAGTCCGGAGCCCCACGAATTGATTGCGTAGCGCTGTTCATTCATCCTCCACCGTCAAGTCCGGAGCCCCATGAATTGATTGTCATTCATGCATCCTCAACCTTCGAGTCCGGAGCCCCACGAATTGATTGTCATTCATGCATCCTCCACCTTCGAGTCCGGAGACCCACGAATTGATTCTCTAGCACTGGTCGTGCATCCTCCACCATCAAATCTTATTCGTAGCCCCATCAATTGATTGTCATTCATGCATCCTCCACCATCAAATCTGGAGCCCCGCGAATTGATTGACTAGCACTGTTCGTGCATCCTCCACCATCAAGTCTAGAGCCCCATCAATTGATAGTCATTCATGCATCCTCCACCATCGAGTCCAGAGCCCCATGAATTGATTGTCATTCATGCATCCTCCACCATCGAGTCCGGAGCCCCACGAATTGATTGCGTAGCGCTGTTCATTCATCCTCCACCATCAAGTCTGGAGCCCCAAGAATTGATTGTCATTCATGCATCCTCCACCTTCGAGTCCGGAGCCCCACGAATTGATTGTCATTCATGCATCCTCCACCTTCGAGTCCGGAGCCCCACGAATTGATTGTCTAGCACTAGTCGTGCATCCTCCACCATGAAATCTTATTCGGAGCCCCATGAATTGATTGTCATTCATGCATCCTCCACCATCGAGTCCGGAGCCCCACGAATTGATTGCCTACCGCTTTTCGTGCATCCTCCACAATCAAGTCTGGAGCCCCATGAATTAATTGTCATTCATGCATACTCCACCATCGAGTCCGGAGCCCCATGAATTGATTGTCATTCATGCATCCACATCCATCGAGTCCGGAGCCCCATGAATCGATTGTCAATCGTGCATCCTCCACCATCAAATCTTATTCGGAGCCCCATGAATTGATTGTCATTCATGCATCCTCCACCATCGAGTCCGTAGCCCCACGAATTGATTGCCTACCGCTTTTCGTGCATCCTCCACAATCAAGTCTGGAGCCCCATGAATTAATTGTCATTCATGCATACTCCACCATCGAGTCCGGAGCCCCATGAATTGATTTTCATTCATGCATCCTCCACCATCGAGTCTGGAGCCCCATGAATTGATTGTCATTCGTGCATCCTCCACCATCAAATCTTATTCGGAGCCCCTTGAATTGATTGTCATTCATGCATCCTCCACCATCGAGTCCGGAGCCCCACGAATTGATTGCGTAGCGCTGTTCATTCATCCTCCACCGTCAAGTCCGGAGCCCCATGAATTGATTGTCATTCATGCATCCTCAACCTTCGAGTCCGGAGCCCCACGAATTGATTGTCATTCATGCATCCTCCACCTTCGAGTCCGGAGACCCACGAATTGATTCTCTAGCACTGGTCGTCAATCCTCCACCATCAAATCTTATTCGTAGCCCCATCAATTGATTGTCATTCATGCATCCTCCACCATCAAATCTGGAGCCCCGCGAATTGATTGACTAGCACTGTTCGTGCATCCTCCACCATCAAGTCTAGAGCCCCATCAATTGATAGTCATTCATGCATCCTCCACCATCGAGTCCAGAGCCCCATGAATTGATTGTCATTCATGCATCCTCCACCATCGAGTCCGGAGCCCCACGAATTGATTGCGTAGCGCTGTTCATTCATCCTCCACCATCAAGTCTGGAGCCCCAAGAATTGATTGTCATTCATGCATCCTCCACCTTCGAGTCCGGAGCCCCACGAATTGATTGTCATTCATGCATCCTCCACCTTCGAGTCCGGAGCCCCACGAATTGATTGTCTAGCACTAGTCGTGCATCCTCCACCATGAAATCTTATTCGGAGCCCCATGAATTGATTGTCATTCATGCATCCTCCACCATCGAGTCCGGAGCCCCACGAATTGATTGCCTACCGCTTTTCGTGCATCCTCCACAATCAAGTCTGGAGCCCCATGAATTAATTGTCATTCATGCATACTCCACCATCGAGTCCGGAGCCCCATGAATTGATTTTCATTCATGCATCCTCCACCATCGAGTCTGGAGCCCCATGAATTGATTGTCATTCGAGCATCCTCCACCATCAAATCTTATTCGGAGCCCCTTGAATTGATTGTCATTCATGCATCCTCCACCATCGAGTCCGGAGCCCCACGAATTGATTGCGTAGCGCTGTTCATTCATCCTCCACCGTCAAGTCCGGAGCCCCATGAATTGATTGTCATTCATGCATCCTCAACCTTCGAGTCCGGAGCCCCACGAATTGATTGTCATTCATGCATCCTCCACCTTCGAGTCTGGAGACCCACGAATTGATTCTCTAGCACTGGTCGTGCATCCTCCACCATCAAATCTTATTCGTAGCCCCATCAATTGATTGTCATTCATGCATCCTCCACCATCAAGTCTGGAGCCCCGCGAATTGATTGCCCAGGGCTGTTCGTGCATCCTCCACCATCAAGTCCGGAGCCCCATCAATTGATAGTCATTCATGCATCCTCCACCATCGACTCCGGAGTCCCATGAAATGATTGTCATTTATGCATCCTCCACCATCGAGTGTGGAGCCCAATGAATTGATTGTCATTCGTGCATCCTCCACCCTCAAATCTTATTCGGAGCCCCATGAATTGATTGTCATTCATGCATCATCCACCATCGAGTCCGGAGCCCCACAATTAATTGCCTAGCGCTGTACGTGCATCCTACACCATCAAGTTCAAAGCCCCATGAATTGATTGTCATTCATGCATCTTCCACCGTCGAGTCCGGAGCCCCATGAATTGATTGTCATTCATGCATCCTCAACCATCGAGTCCGGAGCCCCACGAATTGATTGCCTAGCACTGTTCGTGCATCTCCCACCATCAAGTCCGGAGTCCCATGAATTGATTGTCATTAATGCATCCTCCACCATCGAGTCCGCAGACCCATGAATTGATTGTTATTCATGCATCCTCCACCATCGAGTCTGGAGCCCCACGAATTGATTGTCATTCGTGCATCCTCCACCATCGAGTCCGGAGCCCCATGAATTGATTGCGTAGCGCTGTTCATTCATCCTCCACCATCAAGTCCGGAGCCCCATGAATTGATTGTCATTCATGCATCCTCAACCATCGAGTCCGGAGCCCCACGAATTGATTGTCATTACAGCATCCTCCACCTTCGAGTCCGGAGACCCACGAATTGATTGTCTAGCACTGGTCGTGCATCCTACACCATCAAATCTTATTCGTAGCCCCATCAATTGAGTGTCATTCATGCATCCTCCACCATCAAGTTTGGAGCCCCGCGAATTGATTGCCTAGCGTTGTTCGTGCATCCTCCACCATCAAGTCCAGAGGCCCATCAATTGATAGTCATTCATGATTCCTCCACCATCGAGTCCGGAGCCCCATGAATTGATTCATTCATGCATCCTCAACCATCGAGTCTGGAGCCCCATGAATTGATTGTCATTCGTGCATCCTCCACCATCAAATCTTATTCGGAGCCCCATGAATTGATTGTCATTCATGCATCCTCCACCGTTGAGTCCGGAGCCCCACGAATTGATTGCCTAGCGTTGTTCGTGCATCCTCCACCATCGAGTCCGGTGCCCCATGAATTGATTGTCTTTCATGCATCCTCCACAATCGAGTCCAGAACCCCATAAATTGATTGCCTAGCGCTGTTCATGCATCCTCCACCATCAAGTCTGTAGCCCCATGAATTGATTGTCATTCATGCATCCTCAACCTTCGAGTCCGGAGCCCCACGAATTGATATTCTAGCGCTGTTCGTGCATCCTCCACCATCAAATCTTATTCGGATCCCCATGAATTGATTGTCATTCATGCATCCTCCACCATCGAGTCCGGAGCCCCATGAATTAATTGCCTAGCGCTTTTCGTGCATCCTCCACCATCAAGTTCGGAGCCCCATGAATTGATTGCCACTAATGCATCCTCCACCATCGAGTCCGGAGCCCAATGAATTGATTGTCATTCATGCATCCTCCACCATCGAGTCCAGAGCCCAATGGATTAATTGTCATTCATGCATCCTCCACCATCGAGTCCAGAACCCCATAAAATGATTGCCTAGCGCTGTTCATGCATCCTCCACCATCAAGTCCGTAGACCCATGAATTGATTGTCATTCATGCATCCTCCACCTTCGAGTCCGGAGCCCCATGAATAGATTGTCTAGCACTGGTCGTGCATCCTCCACCATCAAGTCCGGAGCCCCACGAATTGATTTTCTAGCGCTGTTCGTGCATCCTCCACCATCAAATCTTATTCGGATCCCCATCAATTGATAGTCAATCATGCATCCTCCACCATCGAGACCGGAGCCCCATGAATTAATTGTTATTAATTTATCCTCCACCATCGAGTCCGGAGCCCCATGAATTGATTGTCATTCATGCATCCTCCACCATCAAATCTTATTCGGAGCCCCATGAATTGATTGTCATTCATGCATCGTCCACCATCGAGTCCGGAGCCCCACAATTGATTGCCTAGCGCTATTTGTGCATCCTCCACCATCAAGTTCAAAGCCCCATGAATTGATTGTCATTCATTAATCCTCCACCATCGAATCCGGAGGCCCATGAATTGATTGTCATTCATGCATCCTCAACCATCGAGTCCGTAGCCATACGAATTGATTGCCTAGCACTGTTCGTGCGTCTCCCACCATCAAGTGCGGAGTCCCATGAATTGATTGTCATTCATGCATCCTCCACCATCGAGTCCGGAGCCCCATGAATTGATTGTCATTCATGCATCGTCCAGCACCGAGTCCGGAGCCCCACCAATTGATTGCCTAGCGCTGTTCGTGCATCCTCCACCATCAAGTTCGAAGCCCCATGAATTGATTTTCATTCATGCATCCTCCACCGTCGAGTCCGGAGCCCCATAAATTGATTGTCATTCGTGCATCCTCCACCATCAAATCTTATTCGGAGCCCCATGAATTAATTGTCATTAATTTATCCTCCACCATCTTGTCCGGAACCCCATAAATTGATTGCCTAGCGCTGTTCATGCATCCTCCACCATCAAGTCCGTAGCCCCATGAATTGATTGTCATTCATGCATCCTCCACCTTGGAGTCCGGAGCCCCACGAATTGATTGCCTAGCGGTTTTTGTGCATTCTCCACCATCAAGTTCGGAGCCCCATGAATTGATTGTCATTCATGCATCCTCCACCATCGAGTCCGGTGCCCCATGAATTGATTGTCATTCATGCATCCTCCACGATCGAGTCCGGAACCCCATAAATTGATTGCCTAGCGCTGTTCATGCATCCTCCACCATCAAGTCTGTAGCCCCATGAATTGATTGTCATTCATGCATCCTCCACCTTCGAGTCCGGAGCCCCACGAATTGATTTTCTAGCGCTGTTCATGCATCCTCCACCATCAAATCTAATTCGGAGCCCCATGAATTGATTGTCATTCATGCATCCTCCACCATCGAGTCCGGAGCCCCACGAATTGATTGCCTAGCGCTTTTCGTGCATCCTCCACCATCAAGTCCGTAGCTCCTTGAATTGACTGTCATTCATGCATCCTCCACCTTCGAGTCCGGAGCCCCACGAATTGATTGTCTACCAGTGGTCGTGCATCCTCCACCATCAAATCTTATTCGGAGCCCCATCAATTGATTGTCATTCATGCATCCTCCACCATCAAGTCTGGAGCCCCACGAATTGATTGCCTAGCGCTGTTCGTGCATCTTCCACCATCAAGTCCGGAGCCTCATCAACTGATAGTCATTCATGCATCCTCCACCATTGAGTGCGGAGCCCCATGAATTAATTGTCATTAATTTATCCTCCACCATCGAGTCCAGAGCTCCATGAATTGATTGTCATTCATGCATCCTCCACCATCTAATCTTATTCGGAGCTCCATGAATTGATTGTCATTCATGCATCGTCCACCATCGAGTTCGGAGCCCCGAGAATTGATTGCCTAGTGTTGTTCGTGCATCCTCCACCATCAAGTCCGGAGCCCCATGAATTGATTGTCATTCATGCATCTGTAGATGCAATTGCCTTTGATGTTTTGATGATGATCATGATGATGTGTTGCAATTGATGCAAATGGGCTTTTCAAGATTAAATTCTAGACAATACTTCAAGATTACAAGTCACAACATCAAGATGATCACTAGAATATTAGGAAGGGAATTCCTAATTGAATTAGCAAACGTTTGGCCTAGTGATTTAAATTAAAAAAGTTTTTCTCAAAGGTTTTACTCTCTGGTAATCGATTACCAGAGGATGTAATCGATTACTAGTGGCCAAATACGTTTTATAACAGCTACTAAAATTTGAATTCGAAATTGTAGACTGTGTAATCGATTACACAATTTTGGTAATCGATTACCAGCAGTTAGTAAACGTTTTAATTCAAATTTTAAAAGTTGTAATCGATTACATAATTATTCTAATCGATTACCAGACAAGATTTTTAGAAAAATAATTTTAAGAGTCACAACTTTTCAAAGGTTTTATTCATGACCACCAATGGTCTATATATATGTGACTTAAACACGAAATTGCTGAGAGATTTTCAGAACAACAAGTGTTTATCCTCTCAAAGAGCAAATTCATTTTATCCTCTTAAGAATTCCTTGGCCAATTCAATTGCAATTCATTAAGGAATTATTTGAGTGCTCAATTTGTAAAATCCATCTCTTTCTAGAGAGATTTTTTCTTCTTCTTCTTCTCATTCTCTAAGGGATTAAGAGACTGTGAGTCTCTTGTTGTAAAGGAATTCTAAACACAAAGGAAGGATTGTCCTTGTGTGTTTAGAACTTGTAAAAGGAATTTACAAGATAGTGGAACTCTCAAGCGGGTTGCTTGGGGACTGGACGTAGGCACAAGGGTGTGGCCGAACCAGTATAAAACTGAGTTTGCATTCTCTCTTCCCTTAATCTCCTTTATTTATTATTGCTTTATATTCATATTCAAATTGTTTTATTTGAATTAATATTTAAGAACATTGTCACTAAAGGAATTCATAACTTGAATAAAAAGTGAAATAGATTTTTAATTGGGGAAGTAGTTTGGAATATCTTAATTCAACCCCCCTTCTTAAGATATTTGAGGACACTTGTCTAACAACATCCTCCACCATCGAGTCCGTAGCCCCATGAATTGATTGTCATTCATGCATCGTCCACCATCGAGTCCGGAGCCCCATGAATTGATTGTCATTCGTGCATCGAGTCCGGAGCCCCATGAATTGATTGTCATTCGTGCATCCTCCACCATCAAATCTTATTCGGAGCCCCATGAATTGATTGTCATTCGTGCATCCTCCACCATCAAATCTTATTCGGTGCCCAATGAATTGATTGTCATTCATCCATCCTCCACCATCGAGTCCAGAGCCCAATGGATTGATTGTCATTCATGCATCCTCCACCATCGAGTCCGGAACCCCATAAATTGATTGTCTAGCGCTGTTCATGCATCCTCCACCATCAAGTCTGTAGACCCATGAATTGATTGTCATTCATGCATCCTCCACCTTCGAGTCCGGAGCCCCATGAATTGATTGTCTAGCACTGGTCGTGCATCCTCCACCATCAAGTACGGAGCCCCACGAATTGATTTTCTAGCACTGTTCGTGCATCCTCCACCATCAAATCTTATTCGGATCCCCATCAATTGATAGTCAATCATGTATCCTCCACCATCGAGACCGGAGCCCCATGAATTAATTGTCATTAATTTATCCTCCACCATCGAGTCCGGAGCCCCATGAATTGATTGTCATTCATGCATCCTCCACCATCAAATCGTATTCGGAGCCCCATGAATTGATTGTCATTCATGCATCGCACCATCGAGTCCGGAGCCCCACAATTGATTGCCTAGCGCTGTTCGTGCATCCTCCACCATTAAGTTCAAAGCCCCATGAATTGATTGTCATTCATGCATCCTCCACCATCGAATTCGGAGCCCCATGAATTGATTGTCATTCATGCATCCACAACCAACGAGTCCGGAGCCACACGAATTGATTGCCTAGCACTGTTCGTGCGTCTCCCACCATCAAGTCCGGAGTCCCATGAATTGATTGTCATTCATGCATCCTCCACCATCGAGTCCGGAGCCCCATGAATTGATATTATTCATGCATCGTCCAGCACCGAGTCCGGAGCCCCACAAATTGATTGCCTAGCGCTGTTCGTGCATCCTCCACCATCAAGTTCGAAGCCCCATGAATTGATTGTCATTCATGCATCCTCCACCGTCGAGTCCGGAGCCCCATGAATTGATTGTCATTCGTGCATCCTCCACCATCAAATCTTATTCGGAGCCCCATGAATTAATTGTCATTAATTTATCCTCCACCATCTTGTCCGGAACCCCATAAATTGATTGCCTAGCGCTGTTCATGCATCCTCCACCATCAAGTCCATAGCCCCATGAATTGATTGTCATTCATGCATCCTCCACCTTGGAGTCCGGAGCCCCACGAATTGATTGCCTAGCGGTTTTTGTGCATTCTCCACCATCAAGTTCGGAGCCCCATGAATTAATTGTCATTCATGCATCCTCCACCATCGAGTCCGGTGACCCATGAATTGATTGTCATTCATGCATCCTCCACCATCGAGTCCGTAACCCCATAAATAGATTGCCTAGCGCTGTTCATGCATCCTCCACCATCAAGTCTGTAGCCCCATGAATTGATTGTCATTCATGCATCCTCCACCTTCGAGTCCGGAGCCCCACGACTTGATTGTCTAGAACTGGTCGTGCATCCTCCACCATCAAGTCCGGAGCCCCACGAACTGATTGCCTAGCGCTTTTCGTGCATCCTCCACCATCAAGTTCGAAGCCCCATGAATTGATTGTCATTCATGCATCCTCCACCGTCGAGTCCGGAGCCCCATGAATTGATTGTCCTTCATGCATCCACAACCATCGAGTCCGGAGCCCCATGTATTGATTGTCCTTCATGCATCCTCAACCATCGAGTCCGGAGCCCCACGAATTAATTGCCTAGCACTTTTCCCCCGTCTCCCACCATCAAGTCCGGAGCCCAATGAGTTGATTGTCATTCATGCATCCTCAACCATCGAGTCGGGAGCCCCACAAATTGATTGCCTAGCACTGTTCGTGCATCCTCCACCATCAAGTCCGGAGCCCCATGAATTGATTGTCATTCGTGCATCCTCCACCATCGAGTCCGGAGCCCCACGAATTGATTGCCAAGCATTGTTCGTGCATCCTCCACCATCAAGTTCGGAGCCCCATGAATTAATTGTCATTCATGCATCCTTCACCATCAGGTCCGGAGCCCCACGAATTTATTGTCATTCATGCATCCTCCACCATCGAGTCCGAAGCCCCACGAATTGAAAATCTAGCGCTGTTCGTGCATCCTCCACCATCAAATCTTATTCGGAGCCCCATGAACTGATTGTCATTTATGCATCCTCCACCATCGAGTCTGGAGTCCCACGAATTGATTGCCTAGCGCTTTTCGTGCATGCTCCACCATCAAGTTCGAAGCCCCATGAATTGATTGTCATTCATGCATCCTCCACCGTCGAGTCCGGAGCCCCATGAATTGATTATCATTCATGCATCATCAACCATCGAGTCCGGAGCCCCACAAATTGATTCCCTAGCACTGTTCGTGCCTCTCCCACCATCAAGTCCGGAGCCCCATGAATTGATTGCCATTCATGCATCCTACACCATCGAGTCCAGAGTCCCACGAATTGATTGCCTAGTGTTATTCGTGCATCCTCCACCATCTTATTCGGAGTCCCACGAATTGATTGCCTAGCGCTGTTCGTGCATCCTCCACCATCAAGTCTGGAGCCCCATGAATTGATTATCATTCATGCATCCTCCACCATGAATTGATTGTTATTCATGCATCCTCCACCATGAATTGATTGTTATTCATGCATCCTCCACCATCGAGTCTGGAGCCCCACGAATTGATTGTCATTCGTGCATCCTCCACCATCGAGTCCGGAGCCCCACGAATTGATTGCGTAGCGCTGTTCATTCATCCTCCACCATCAAGTCCGGAGCCCAGTGAATTGATTGTCATTCGTGCATCCTCCACCATCGAGTCCGGAGCCCCTCGAATTGATTGTCATTCATGCATCCTCCACCATCGAGTCTGTAACGACATAAATTGATTGCCTAGCACTGTTCATGCATCCTGCACCATCAAGTCCGTAGCCCCACGAAATGATTGCCTAGCATTGTTCGTGCATCCTCCACCATCAAGTTCGGAGCCCCATGAATTAATTGTCATTCATGCATCCTTGACCATCAGGTCCGGAGCCCCACGAATTGATTGTCATTCATGAATCCTCCACCATCGAGTTCGAAGCCCCAAGAATTTAATGCCTAGCGCTGTTCGTGCATCCTCCACCATCAAATCTTATTCCGAGCCCCATGAACTGATTGTCATTCATGCATCATCCACCATCGAGTCCGGAGACTCTCGAATAGATTGCCTAGCGCTTTTCGTGCATCCTCCACCATCAAGTTCGAAGCCCCATGAATTGATTGTCATTCATGCATCCTCCACCGTCGAGTCCGGAGCCTCATGAATTGATTGTCCTTCATGCATCCTCAACCATCGAGTCTGGAGCCCAACGAATTGATTGCCTAGCACTGTTCGTCCGTCTCCCACCATCAAGTCCGGAGCCCCATGAATTGGTTGTCAATCATGCATCCTCAACCATCGATTCCGGAGCCCCACGAATTGATTGCCTAGCACTGTTAGTGCATCCTCCACCATCAAGTCCGGAGCCCCATGAATTGATTGTCGTTCGTGCATCCTCTACCATCGAGTCCGGAGCCCGACGAATTGATTGTCATTCATGCATCCTCAACCATCGAGTCTGGAACCCCATAAATTGATTACCTAGCGCTGTTCATGCATCCTCCACCATCATGTCCGGAACCCCACGAATAGATTGTCATTCATGCATCCTCCACCATCGAGTCCGGAACCCCATAAATGGATTGCCTAGCGCTGTTCATGCATCCTCCACCATCAAGTCCGTAGCCCCACGAAATGATTGCCTAGCATTGTTCGTGCATCCTCCACCATCAAGTTCGGAGTCCCATGAATTAATTGTCATTCATGCATCCTTCACCATCAGGTCCGGAGCCCCACGAATTGATTGTCATTCATGCATCCTCCACCATCGAGTTCGGAGCCCCACAAATTGATTGCGTAGCGCTGTTCATTCATCCTCCACCATCAAGTCCGGAGCCCTATGAATTGATTGTCATTCATGCATCCTCCACCTTCGAGTCCGGAGCCCCACGAATTGATTGTCTAGCGTTGTTCATGAATCCTCAACCATCAAATCTTATTCGGAGTCCCATGAACTGATTGTCATTCATGCATCATCCACCATCGAGTCCGGAGCCCCACGAATAGATTGCCTAGCGCTTTTCGTGCATCCTCCACCATCTAGTCCGGAGCCCCATGAATTGATTGTCCTTCATGCATCCTCAACCATCGAGTCCGGAGCCCCACGAATTGATTGCCTAGCACTGTTCGTCCGTCTCCCACCATCAAGTCCGAAGCCCCATGAATTGGTTGTCAATCATGCATCCTCAACCATCGAGTCCGGAGCCCCACGAATTGATTGCCTAGCACTGTTAGTGCATCCTCCACCATCAAGTCCGGAGCCCCATGAATTGATTGTCATTCGTGCATCCTCCACCATCGAGTCTGGAGCCCGACGAATTGATTGTCATTCATGCATCCTCCACCATCGAGTCCGGAACCCCATAAATTGATTGCCTAGCGCTGTTCATGCATCCTCCACCATCAAGTCCGGAGCCCCATGAATTGATTGTCATTCGTGCATCATCCACCATCGAGTCCGGAGCCCCACGAATTGATTGTCATTCATGCATCCTCCACCATCGAGTCCGGAACCCCATAAATTGATTGCCTAGCGCTGTTCATGCATCCTCCACCATCAAGTCCGTAGCCCCACGAATTGATTACCTAGCATTGTTCGTGCATCCTCCACCATCAAGTTCGGAGACCCATGAATTAATTGTCATTCATGCATCCTTCGCCATTAGGTCCGGAGCCCCACGAATTGATTGTCATTCATGCATCCTCCACCATCGAGTTCGGAGCCCCACGAATTGATTGCGTAGCGCTGTTCATTCATCCTCTACCATCAAGTCCGGAGCCCCATGAATTGATTGTCATTGATGCATCCTCCACCATCGAGTCCGAAGCCCCACGAATTGAAAATCTAGCACTGTTCGTGCATCCTCCAACATCAAATCTTATTCGGAGCCCCATGAACTGATTGTCATTTATGCATCCTCCACCATCGAGTCCGGAGTCCCACGAATTGATTGCCTAGCGCTTTTCGTGCATCCTCCACCATCAAATTCGAAGCCCCATGAATTAATTGTCATTCATGCATCCTCCACCGTCGAGTCCGGAGCCCCATGAATTGATTATCATTCATGCATCATCAACCATCGAGTCCGGAGCCCCACGAATTGATTCCCTAGCACTATTTGTGCCTCTCCCACCATCAAGTCCGGAGCCCTATGAATTGATTGCCATTCATGCATCCTACACCATCGAGTCCGGAGTTCCACGAATTGATTGCCTAGTGTTGTTCGTGCATCCTCCACCATCTTATTCGGAGTCCCACGAATTGATTGCCTAGCGCTGTTCATGCATCCTCCACCATCAAGTCTGGAGCCCCACGAATTGATTGTCATTCATGCATTCTCCACCTTCGAGTCCGGAGCCTCACGAATTGATTGTCTAGCGCTGTTCGTGCATCCTCCACCATCAAATCTTATTCGGAGCCCCATGAATTGATTGTCATTCATGCATCCTCCACCATCAAGTCTGGAGCCCCACGAATTGATTGTCATTCATGCATTCTCCACCTTCGAGTCCGGAGCCTCACGAATTGATTGTCTAGCGCTGTTCGTGCATCCTCCACCATCAAATCTTATTCGGAGGCCCATGAATTGATTGTCATTCATGCATCCTCCACCATCGAGTCTGGAGCCCCACGAATTGATTGCCTAGCGCTTTTCGTTCATCGTCCACCATCGAGTCGGGAGCCCTATGAATTGATTGCATTCATGCATCCTCCACCATCGAGTCCGGAACCCCATAAATTGATTGCCTAGCACTGTTCATGCATCCTCCACCATCAAGTCCGTAGCCCCATGAATTGATTTTCATTCATGCATCCTCCACCATCGAGTCCGGAGCCCCACGAATTGATTGCCTAGCACTTTTCGTGCATCCTCCACCATCAAGTTCGGAGCCCCATGAATTGATTGTCATTCATGCATCCTCCACCATCGAGTCCGGAACCCCATAAATTGATTGCCTAGCGCTGTTCATGCATCCTCCACCATCAAGTCCGTAGCCCCATGAATTGATTATCATTCATGCATCCTCCTCCTTCGAGTCCAGAGCCTCACGAATTGATTGGCTAGCGCTGTTCGTGCATCCTCCACCATCAAATCTTATTCGGAGCCCCATGAATTGATTGTCATTCATGCATCCTCCACCATCGAGTGCGGAGCCCCACGAATTGATTGCCTAGCGCTTTTCGTGCATCCTCCACCATCAAGTTCGGAGCTGGAATATTCTTCATGATCGGTTTCCTTTGGTTTTTCTAACGTTTTCCTTTCAATAAATGTTGGTGGCGACTCCGTGCATTTTCCTCCTATGGAAGACGCACCCGTGAGCCTCGCCTCGCTCGCCCGTAAAAGGGTAGGTTGCGACACCATCACTACTACAAAACTGTTGTTTTACGATGATGATTCTAAGACGGTGCTTGATGTGCCATTATTTCTCCTATTGCTTAACCCTTTTTGCACCATTTTAAGTACTGATTAGCCTTAATTGTCAAATTAATTAGGCAGTTTTATTATTTGGGCCCATTCAGCTAATTTGATATTTTTTAATCTAATTTCAAGAATTAATGAAGCATTGGGCTTGAATCCAGAATTGGACTTGGACTTGAAGAGAGCAGACTATTTTATTCTACAAAATTAGATCTTATCTTATCTTTATCTTATCTAGATATTATTTAGATTTGATCTCATCTAGATATTATTTAATCTAGATCTTATCTTATCTTATCTAGATTTGAATTTGATGGAAGCTTGCTTGTGAGGCTTCTATGGAGGCTGGATCTTTGAGCTTCAATGAGGTCCTTTAATGGTGATTTTCCACCATGGAAATGCAGCGGAAGACAAAGGAGAAGAGGTGAGAGGAGGCGCCATCCACTAGGGAATAAGCCATGGAAGAAGGAGCTTCACCACCAAGATGAGCCTTAGATAAGAAGCTTGGAAGGATGCTTCAATGGAGGAAAAGAAAGAGGGAGAGAAAGAGAGAGGGGGGAGCACGAAATTGAAGGAATAAAAGAGGGAGAGAAGTGGAACTTTGAAGTATGTCTCACAAGACTCTCATTCATCAAAGTTACAACAAGTGTTACACATGCTTCTATTTGTAGACAAGGTAGCTTCCTTGAGAAGCTTTCTTGAGAAAACTTCCTTGAGAAGCTTCTTTGAGAAAACTTCCTTGAGAAGCTAGAGCTTAGCTACACACACCCCTCTCATAACTAAGCTCACCTCCTTGAGAAGCTTCCTTAAGAAGATTCCTAAAGAAGCTAGAGCTTAGCTACACATACCTCTCTAATAGCTAAGCTCACCTCCTTGAGATGAGAAGCTAGAGCTTAGCTACACACCCCCTATAATAGCTAAGCTCACCCCCATGACAAAAAACATGAAAATAACAAAAAAAGTCCTTATTACAAAGACAACTCAAAATGCCCCGAAATACAAGGCTAAAACCCTATACTACTAGAATGGCCAAAATACAAGGCCTAGACGAAGGAAAAACCTATTCTAATATTTACAAAGATAAGCGGGCTCATACTTAGCCCATGGGCTCGAAATCTACCCTAAGGCTCATGAGAACCCTAGGGCCTTTCCTTGGATCTCTAGCCCAATCTACTTGGAGTCTTCTAGCCAATGCCCTTGCGGGGTAGGATTGCATCATTCCCTCCACCTTGGAAAGGATTTGACCTCAAATGCCGAGGTTCTTCATACTCTGGGCTTCTTCCCTCAACACCTGTAAAAAGAACAAAAACACATGTATTAGTGGTGTTTGGTATGTTGAAGTAAGGTAAGGTCTGAAAACCCATTTCCTGGGCATCTTCCCATGAAGGAACATGGTTTCTCACCAACTCAATGAGTGGTGCTACAAGTATAGAAAAATATGGGACAAACCTTTTGTAAAAGTTTGTTAAGTCATGGATGCCCCAAATTTTTCTTATACTTGGTGGAGTGAGCCACTCAGGAATGACCTTTATTCTCTTAGGGTTCATGGGAACCCGTTGATCACTATTTGAAAAATTAAGAAAAGTAACGCAATAAAACATACCTTTTTCTGTATTTTCATATTGATTATTCCTACCAAAAAGTATGACAAACCTAAGGTGTCCCATATGAGTACCTAAGTTTGTATTGAAACTAAAAATAAGAACAAACCTACCTAATGGGTCCCTATGTACACACACCATGAAGATGTTAGGTGTATGAGTGATTTTACAAAAGAGGGTTGCACCACTCAAAACATTCATCATACCACCTATTTTAGGGACTTGGTGCCTAATAATACCTATTTTGGGCACCAAAAAAGCACAAGGATTTAAGCTCTTGCGAACCAAACCCTCATCCAACAACTTCTTTACTTGAGGAATAAACTCAAGCCCAAGAGGTGTTGCAATGCTAGCAAGTGTCTTTTTACAAAAGAGAAAATGTAGAGGTTTTCTAAGAGGGAAAGTTTCTTTAATGTTTGTCTTTATTATAAAATGAGTTTCCTTCTTAGCTAACCTCTTGGAGGAGACACTTACCTCCTTACACTTCTTTTTAACCACTAATGGTTGTCTATCTTCTTGGGGGTAGATTTCTTCACTAGATTCTTCCCCTTTTGCTTCTTCACTTTCACTAGAGGAAGGTGAAGTAGTAGCCTCATCTTGGCTACTATAAATGTCTTGGCCCCTCATAATCATGGTTTTTGTGGTGGGGCATTGAGAAGTAATGTGTCCTTTTCCAAGACATTTAAAGCACTTTATAGAGCTAGTTTTCTCTTGCATACTAGCCTTAGGGGCTTGCTTTTCTATTGCCTTCCCCTTATCATCTTTGGGCTTAGAAGGTATCACCCCTAAGATGCCTTGACCTTGGTCTTTCTTTGGATAAGAGTGAGAGACATTAGATTTTGAAGTAGACTTCTTTTTAAGTTGTTGCTCTACCCTTATTTCCCAATCTAAGTTAGCCTCTACATTGTCCTTCCCATGGGAGTATGAGAGGTTAATGTTAGCCTCTTGAGGCTTTCTTTCCTTTTCTCTTCTATGGGAGTGAGGTCTAAGATGTGACCTATGCCTTCCTTCGTAATAGTCACGAAGTTCTTCACTTAGGCTCTTGCAAGAGTTATGACTACTATAGGAGGCATGTTTTTCTCTTTTCATTTCTTTCATTATTTTTCTTCTTTCTTCCTCTCTTATTTTCTTTCTTTCATCTTGACTTATTTCTTCCACTCTTTTTTTTCCTTTTTCTTTTCTCTCTTGTTTTTCTTTCCATAACTTGAGAGAACTCAACTCATCTAAGATTCTAGATAGAGGGTCCTTATGACTAGTACCCTCATCATTAACACTAGTTGAATGATGACTCATGTTGGTTTCTAAGTTGTGATTCTTTCTTGTTGGAGGTTTGAAAACAAAAGGTAAAAGAAACTATGGTTGAAACTAGCCAAAATAAACACTAAAAGAGGTGTGAAAGATAAGGTAAAAAAAAACTAATTGGTAAAATGCAAGCTATCTAGGCGATTTGACAATGGAAGGTAAAAGAAATAAGCTATGAAAGTAAGCAAGAAATGTAAACTAGGTGAATCCTAAGAGTGTTTGGATGACCACATTCAAGGTTCCCAACAAAGCACTCACTATCCTAAGCAAAAATTGCCTAAAATTATTACACACAAATGGAAGTTTGGTAACCTATTGGAGGCTCCCAACACACTTCCAATGAAAGGCCTTTTTGTTACAAAAACTTGAAAGCAATGAAGGTAAGTAAATTGCAAATTACAAAATTACAAAACGGTCCTCAATTTTGGTGGTTGCTCTCTCTTTGGTGATTCACTCAATTTGGAGTGCTTCTTAGTCCAATAGCTCTTAAGGTGGTTGGCCCCTTGCTTCTGGACTCAAATTCTTCAAGGGATGGCACCAATCCTCCTTCCAATTCCCTATATGGCAACCCACAAACAAGGAAACAAAGAGACAAGCAATAACCAAAGACCAAAAAAAATGAAATGAAAGCTAAACCAATGGAGTTTTAACAAGACAATTTTTCATGGATTATTCAACAATTAAAGCAATGAAAAGGACATAGAAGCAAGCTAGGACTCAAAGAGAAACTTAGAATGGCTCTAGAGTAGAGTAAAAAAAACTGAAAAAAAAAAAGACTCAACAAAACTCTAGCTTTGGCACTTGTCTTCACACTAATTTTGAATTGAAATTTCCAATTATAGAATAAATTTTGAGCCAAAACAACAAGCACCCTTCCCTTTCACCTTTTTTTTCTGGATACTGATTTTCCTGCCAACTTGTGCGATTTTTCGTATTTTTTCCTTTTATCCAAATCACTTGTTTCTTTTTTTTATAACTTTTTTCCAGATGTCTAGAAAATTCAGTAAAAATTTCAGCTCAAAATTCGAAGTAACCAATTCTCAGCAATTTTTACAAGTTTGTATGCCCAAGCTGCCAGCACCAGCGATTTGTTTCTTTAAGCATGGTATATTGATTGCCTTGGGCTTACTTTCAACCTTCCTATGTATGTTGAACTCACTAGGATTGTTTACCACAGTTTTCGGAGTTCAATATTCACTTAGGATCAACATTTCAGCCAGCAATTCAATCACCAAAACTCAAATTCACAATAGACACAATCATAAAGAAACCTAAAAGTTCAAGAAAAGGTTCACAATCAAAGACTCTCTAAGAATTTTGCATGAACATGTTAAGGACTAATTAACATGAAAGATTTGACTCAAATCAAATAATAGGCTAAAAGAATTTCATACACTCATGAACAAATGAGTTAGACAAAGAAACAAGAAAATAAAATTCAGCACAACATAAGAAATCTTATGTGACAAGTTTCATGACTAGACATGACTTCTATGACAAAACTACAATAGGTGAACAAGTCACTCTAGATTTTTGAGGTTTTCTTCTACTTTAATATTTTTGTAAGAATTTTATGGTTTAGGTTTCAGCCACAAAAAATAACAAGACAAAACTCAAAGGAACCTAAACTCAACACAATTCATGATTCAAGAACAAGAACAAGAAATTTGAACCATAGAAAATCAAATCTAGCTTCTATAGCAAGTTTAATTGGTGGAAACTCTAAAGACTCATGTTAACAACTTTTAGCACAAGACATGTGAGGAGATACATGGAGAAAAAATGAAGAAACAACAATGGAAGAGAAGGTAAAGCAAAAAAATTAATGGAGGTTTAAGGAGCACCTACTTGAAGCTCTTGTGCTCTGATACCACTTGATGGAAGCTTGCTTGTGGGGCTTCTATGGAGGCTGGATCTTTGAGCTTCAATGAGGTCCTTTAATGGTGATTTTCCACCATGGAAATGCAGCGGAAGACAAAGGAGAAGAGGTGAGAGGAGGCGCCATCCACTAGGGAATAAGCCATGGAAGAAGGAGCTTCACCACCAAGATGAGCCTTGGATAAGAAGCTTGGAAGGATGCTTCAATGGAGGAAAAGAAAGAGGGAGAGAAAGAGAGAGGGGGGAGCACGAAATTGAAGGAATAAAAGAGGGAGAGAAGTGGAACTTTGAAGTATGTCTCACAAGACTCTCATTCATCAAAGTTACAACAAGTGTTACACATGCTTCTATTTGTAGACTAGGTAGCTTCCTTGAGAAGCTTTCTTGAGAAAACTTCCTTGAGAAGCTTCTTTGAGAAAACTTCCTTGAGAAGCTAGAGCTTAGCTACACACACCCCTCTCATAACTAAGCTCACCTCCTGGAGAAGCTTCCTTAAGAAGATTCCTAAAGAAGCTAGAGCTTAGCTACACATACCTCTCTAATAGCTAAGCTCACCTCCTTGAGATGAGAAGCTAGAGCTTAGCTACACACCCCCTATAATAGCTAAGCTCACCCCCATGACAAAAAACATGAAAATAACAAAAAAAGTCCTTATTACAAAGACAACTCAAAATGCCCCGAAATACAAGGCTAAAACCCTATACTACTAGAATGGCCAAAATACAAGGCCTAGAAGAAGGAAAAACCTATTCTAATATTTACAAAGATAAGCGGGCTCATACTTAGCCCATGGGCTCGAAATCTACCCTAAGGCTCATGAGAACCCTAGGGCCTTTCCTTGGATCTCTAGCCCAATCTACTTGGAGTCTTCTAGCCAATGCCCTTGCGGGGTAGGATTGCATCAGAATTTAATTTATTTATGGGCTTTGATTTAAATCAGATTTGTAAGCTTTCGGGCTGGAAAACTATATAACAGCACCAAGGTTCTAGTTTAGGCTCCTCTCCTCTGTCTTCTTTCTCTCCTATTTTCATTTTTTTAGTTTTAGGCTTTTCTTTGAGACATTTCTTCGTTTTGCAATTCCAGTAGCAATAAAATTTCGTTCTTCAATTTATAAGTTCGTTCACTATTGATTAATGGAAGGCTAATTCTCCAGCGTTGTTTTCTCTTGAGGATCAAGCACAGTTCTCTTTGAGGTTCTATTATTATTGTTAAATTCTGTTCAGTTTTTCCTCTTCACTAATTACTTTGAATTTTTTGCTTTTAATTCATGCATGCTTAGTGCTTGATTAATTATCTCTGCGCTTAATTTACGTTCATGCTTAATGATCATTTATGAGTAATTGGTGTATGTGATGCTTAATCACATAATGAATGCCTTATGTTGAATTTCGCTTAGTAATTTAATTTAGGGTTGGATGAAGTGGTTAAATTGATAAAGGATAAATTCTCACAACCTAGGATAAGAGACTTGCTTGTGAATCAAGGGGAAGCAACATATTTTAATTCTGATATTTTCTAATTCAATTTTACTCGCTGTTTAATTTACAAAAGCAAACAACCCCCCCCCCCCAATTCGTTACTATTTTCCTACTATCTGTTATGAAGATTTGGTTTATCATTGCTCATTGGGAAACAACCTAGGATCACTTCCTAGTTACTACATTTTAATGTTTATTTGATTCGGGTATGGCCTCGATCAATTCTGTCAAACCGTCTTAGAATATGACATGAAGATATTTTTGTAATTAGGGGAATCAAAATTGTTTTTTACGACGTACATTCTAAGATGGTTATGAGAAAATTGTTGTCGTTTGCTCTGAATCCCTAGTTTTTTCCCTTTCCACCCTTGAACAGTCTCCTTCAAACTATCTTCAACTTGCCTTCTGTGAAGCACTCTCCTGCCTCCCTTGCGCCCTCACTCACTCTCTTGTCTCACTCACTCACTTTGGTCTGTCGAGCTATCTTGTAACTCACTGGTCATCGAAAGTCTCCCTTGTGGTGCGCATATCGTCATACAAGTAATCTATTAGATTTTCATCTACAACCAATTACAATGAATAAGGATTTTATTGTTGGTGGTGACTTTAGCTGTGTTTGCTTCCTGAAACCATCTAATTTGTAGATTCCTACATCTATTATATGTTATATTGAGTTTGTGAAAAACCCTTCAAATGCAAGAATCTTCTTGAACTCTTTCAGAAACACTGCTTACTATGTTTTTGGTACTCAAAGTGGTAAAGCAATGCAACATTGACGACTGCTGCACCTATAGTAAATATTTAGTCATCACTTATACCAGATTCCACAAGCAGCACTACAACAGGCCATGCATATGTCAAATAAATAGGCAAACATAATCCCTCTATCTTTACTTGTAATAAGGCCAAAAAGATTGACAACAATGCAAAGTATATTAGAAAAGATAAAGTCATCAAATCATATGGACTGGATGAACAAACACCAATAGTGAATATGATAGGTCATTAATATGTCATAATACTCCACCAAATGACTAGTAAATGACTAGTAATTGAGAATTTAGGTCATTAATATATCATAATACTCCTTACCAGTAATAATTCCTACCAAATGACTAGTAATTGAGAATTTAGGTCATTAATATGAAATTTTAAGTCCCAACTATTCCAAAAGCTTAAACAGTTAGGTATAGAAAAATAATTCTATATTATATCTCTAACACATCCCCTCACACAAGTGCCATTTGGGCTTGAAGCATGGATAATACATAGGCCTAAATGCCTTGTGATTATTCAACACTTCATTAGAAGAATGGCGGTGTCTAAGAGGGAGTTCTAGATCACTTGGTCAATGAGGGTCCGATAGAATAATACCATGTTGAAATTATAGAAATTTAGGTATAGTTGGAGGAAAATGAGAGAATAAAAACTGAATATTAATGACCGTTGTATTGACTTGATATGATGTGAAATGTGATGTTGCAAAACATAAAGCACTAACCCTTATTTATCCAAATATTCTATCATAACTATAATTTTACAAAGTCTTAATAGATAAACTAACAGTCTCTAAATTACTCCAAAGATATAATCAATATAATATTGGATGTTTTTCATTTAACAACTTTATTCCACTAGGTGGGGATTGGATATGTTTCGTATATTCTAACAACTTTGAAGATAGAATAAAAATTCCTCAATAATAGGTGTCCTATACCAATGGCAGTTCTGGTTCTTGACACTATAGAATTAGGTCCTAACCCTCATCTCCATTTTATCCCTATCCAAACTAGGCAAATTGAGACGAAGATTTTGCAAATTATATATCAAATTTCAACACTTTCTACACTGTCTAATATAGGATATTTTTCATTAAACAACTTTATTCCAGTAGGTGGGGATTGGATATCTTTCATATATTCTAACAACTTTGAAGATAGAATAAAACTTCCTCAATAATAGGTGTCCTATACCAATGGCAGTTCTGGTTCTTGATACCATAGAATTAGGTCCTATACCAATGGCAGTTCTGGCCGCTAAGCGAGCAGCTATGCTGGGCCTAACTTGCGCACTAAGCTAGCTATCCCAAACTTTAGTTTTTTCTTCAAGGCATTTTCTTCCCATTTTTGCATTAGTTTTTCCTCTGAATCACTTATAATTTCGTTCTTTGGAAACCTACTAGTCAAAAATTAAAATGATATTAAAATTCTCATTATTTCATTAAAACCAACAGTAAAATAAAGGAATTCCAACCATTGCTAGTCAAAATGGACTATCAATTAAACCCAAATTTCACAGTTATCACAAGTAATCAATTAATCAGTACAGTAACCGATTAAAATAGAGTGTTTTTAACACCACAAACACTTTAATGGTAATCGATTAAAACATACAATTTTCAAAACTAATAACACACAAAATGTAGTGGTAATCGATTAAATTAAGGGATAATCGATTAAAACAAAAAGTTCTAAAACTAATAATACACATAAACACATAGTAATCGATTAATGCAAATGCGTAATCGATGAAAACAAAGAGAAAAACAAAATAATCAATGTGAACATGCATTTTTTCAGAGAACAAAGAACTAAACAAAAGCATATCAACATACTAAGACAATTCAAAGTGAAATCAAGAGAGGATTCTAGTGTTCTTGGAATATGTAATGCTGCCACTCTTGTGCCACTAGAAGGTATGGAGAAACTAAGAGCCATGGCCTGAGGTGGCATTGGTAGTGGAGATGCTGCACTTGATGCAACCAAATTATTTGCAGTGGAAACCTTTTGACCTCTAGACACCAATAGACTAGAATGACCCACTAGACCTAAAAGCCTTGAATTGGAGGGGAAGCTGGTTAGAGGCCTAGGAAGTTCATGAACTGGTGTGGGTAGCACATATGAACTGAACTTTCGTGATAAAGATGGGTGCATTTGTCTCAATTTTTCTTTGCATCTGGTTTATTATCAGCAAAAAGTGGGGCAGATTGGCTCCCTGGCCTAACCTTTAAGGAAAAAAATTCCTTATAAGGTTGTCTAAGTTTTCCTACAAATAGAGAAAAATATATTAACTACACATTCTCTTGTATACTTTAAATTTTATAGGCAAAAGGAAATTGAAGATAATAGATGTCTTTTTTTACCTTAGCAGATTCAGTTGTAGAATCTCTAGGAAGTGTAAGTTCCACCTAATCCAATTATAAAAGAAACAAACATGGTTAAGCAACAAGTTATCAATATAAGTAATATAAGCTAATGAAGTGTTTTATAAACTTGAAAATTAAAGGTATATATTGGGTTTTCATTGAAAATCTGCACAATCAGAAGTTCATTACTGAAAACTTCCATAGCATTTTTATGCATTGACCAGAGCAGTTAAAACTCAGTCTTGTTGAAGAGGTTCTTGCTCAATCCATCCATCAAGCAACATTTAACTTAAACTATTTACTCAAGTGCATAGAGCAGATAGTCACATTTAAACAATCAAGGATGTAAAGTTTCTATGCATAACGCTGCAAAACATCTTTGTCCATAACTCTAATGCTCATGGAGTTTGTTTCCTAAAGGCCTTCCTACATAACATAATCTTCCGCCCCCCAGCAATTCATTCATTCACTAATTAATTTTGCTTTTTTCTTGTATTCTCTTTAGCATGCAGTAGGATTCAAACCCCTCAACCACCACCATGTGACTGCACAATAATTCGCCTGCTCATTTATGTCTATTAGTAGATTTAGTTGCCCAGTCTTCATTAGACATCCATTTCTAAATAACCTAGAGAAACATAAAAGAGGAAGAAAAAGATTCAGATTCCTAGTTTCTTAAGGTAGTCACCTCCATTGAGTTTTGTCATGTAGATACATCTTGGTCTTGTTCAATTTATCCATAGTCAAAACTCAGCTCCCCATCATCATTCTCATCATAACCACCATCATCTCCATAATCACCTTCATCCCCATCCTCCTCTTCAAGACCACTGATGCGGTAATCAATGTGTTGTTGTTCAGTATCTGATTTTACATGTGGTTCTACTGTCTCAAGGGACTTGACCGCTTTCTTGAAGAAACATAATTGTTTTGGGGCATAACAAAAATCAATGGTAATCAACATAAAAATAAAAAGAAAAAGAAGGAATTCCCAATTCTTAGAAGGAAATAGGGAAATATGAAGAACCTGAGAAACATGGTGGCTTGCTGCTTGTTGTCATACCCTAATTTCGTCCGGGGATAATTTTCTATCAACATGCAGACCTTTGCTGACCAAATTGAGATGCTTAACACTCATCACTGCGTAATCCGTAAATTTTCACGATGTTTCAGAAGGAAATCAGCCATAAACACAAAATAGGGGTGAAATGATCAATTTAAAGGGGTGTACTTAGCCTTGGGTCCATCTGGGCCCATCTAGAATCTTCTAGAGGAAGCAACAGCTTGCCTGGGCGAGCATGTTGCTTCAGGTGGAAGCTACCAGCTCGCTTGGGCGAGCTGGGCGGCAAGCAACTCCCCCATTTTTTCTATAAAATGGTGTGGGGGCTGAGGAAAAAAGGGTCAACATATTTGGCACTCAAAATTCACTTAAAATTAGTGAAGAGAAGAAGAAAGAAGGAAAAAATCCAAGTCGAGATGCTTCTGTCGCAACCTACCCTTCGGCGGGAGGGCGACGCGTGACTCGCGGGATGCGTGTTCCACGAAAGGAATACGCGCGGAGTCGCCACCAACGTTTATTTGAGGAAAACGTCGGAAAAACCGGAAAAGACGCGATCTACGAACTTTTTAGTGAAAGGTTCGGGAGTTGTATTTACGCGCGGGGAAGGTATTAGCACCCCACACGTCCGTCACAAGGGACGACAGCCTTTAATCGAATGTGCAAACATGACTTTGATTTTTACGTTCCTTTTTACATTTCTATGTCCTTTATACCCTTTTTATATTTTTCTCTTTTTGTGGTCGACAAGGGTGTTTCCCTTTGCTCCTACGTATTCCTCAATTTGCGATGAGGAAATCAGACCTACGTAGTTCTTTCTTATCAAATGATTCCTTTTTTACTTAAGTGGTGATCATTTTAAAGCGTTGGACCTTAAAAATGATCCATTTTACTTAGTGAGAAATTGAAATGACAAACTTCAAAAGCCTATTTTTGTGGACGAGCTTGACTAGGCGAATTGATTTTAGCCTTTAGTTTCACTTTAGTTTATTAATCAATTCAATTAAGAATGAGAAATCCCAAAGAGAAAACGTCCGATTGATTTTCCGCTTTATTTTACTAAAAGATGTCTTTTTGATTATTATATTATTTTTTTTACCTCTTTTTGATTTCCAACGTGGTTACGGCACGACCGAACGGTCGGAATTTATTTTAACCGAAGTTAACGGATAATATAATTCAAACGTTCGGTGGAAATTTATTTTATTTTTAAGTTAAGCGAGAAATGACTTAAGTAAAACGGCTTAAGCGCGTCAAGAGGGGGTATAAAAAGTAAACTAAACGAGAGTAAAAATGCACGAAACATAATGTGGAC